>NW_028253662.1:0-123562 GCF_964263255.1 Lissotriton vulgaris
ACCCAAATACAAAACACTCACACCTTGTTTTCCCATCATGGGAGCATTGCTACCTTCTGATCAGAGCTCCTCCGCTCCATTCTCCTCATCACTATGATAGCTGGTATTTGCTCTTGTAAGGAGGCTTTGAACCATTTTTTCAAACTCACTTTAATTTTTAGGAATCTCTAATCTAAAATAGGTCTCTTGCCTAAGCATATAAAGACCAGGAACTATCAACATTTTGGGCCAGATTACGGGTTTGACAGTGCGGCGCCGGGTCTGCCCTGCCGCAGCACCACTAAACCTGTAGTTGGCTGCCCACCATATTACAAGTATTTCTGGGGTCTGGCTGGCTTTTTTTTAACGTTCCCAAGGTGGTGCCCTGGAAATGGGCACCGCAATGGGAATGCCAAAACCAGTTCCTACACAGCATGGACAGTAAAGTTCATGTTGTACAGGAACTTAACCGCACAACATATGCCCCCCGTACATGCACACAGGGGGGGCATATGTTGTGCCCCCTTCATTGAGCCCAGGGCGCAGAGGCAGCAGGGGCTGGTTTTCATGTAGCAGGAACTGCCATAAAAACAGTGGCAGAGAGGAAACACGTAGTATACTTGGCAGGACCACGGTCCCGCCAAGCATAGTGTGGCCTCCTGACCGCCCCAACACCACCAAGGAATGGTGGTTCCCAGGTGGCTGTGGTGGGGCAATGGCGGTCTGACTGCCATAACTGTAATAGGGCAGCTGGGAGACCACCAACGCTGTGCCCCTACAAGTATGGTGTCCATGTACCACCAGACTTGAAATAGAGCCCCTTGAGCTTGTGGAAATTCCCCGATGTGATGCTAACTGGTGAAAAGTGATGATGGGGGTTCAGTTTACAGTCCACAGTAGTTAGAGTTATTTGAAATAAAACAATAGTCAAGATCAAAACAAGACAGAGTTGCTGTTTTCTTTGTCTATTCTTCAATTACACATCTTTTCTTGATCATAATGCGAAATGACTGCAGAGTTAACCAATTCAGGCATCCTGATGGGAAGTTCAAAGGTGGCCTCATCATGGTTAGTCGGCTGCCCATCAAGTCAATCATTTGAAGATCAGGTCAGATAAAGCAGAAAATTGATTAGAAATCATAACAAAAAAAGAATCAGACAGAGTAGGGGGGCCTGTACTGCCTATGGTGTTTTGGGCAGCTGCACTCAGAGATTATTCCAGATGCCGATAAAAATAACCAAGGGGAAACAGTCTCACATGCCCATCGCAAGGTAGACTAGTCTGTGCCAGCTGCAAAAGACTGTTACCAATCAGAGGATATCTAACAGCTCTTAGATCCCATCTGCCTCCACAACCCATACCACCTTCTGTAGCCCCATCTCCCGAGTTGTTTGTGATCCCCCTTTCCCCCATTACTGCGCTATTTTATTCTGCCCATGGGGTGTCTAGTCCTGCAACGACCAGCCATTTTACATCCTTGATGGCGAAGGTTCTCCCATTATGGTTAAAATACTGTGAGGATGGCCAGTGAATTTTGCCCCAAGTCAGGAACCTTGGTTGGGGTGTCTGACTTTATTATCAATTTGACATGGGACTCTTGTGTTTGGACCCTCTATGGACCGTGGCATTTTGTTTACCCATAGTATGTAGACTGGCTCTCTTTATTATTTGCCAACCACCCTTCAAGTTAATATTTTCCCTCTGAGCGTAGCATACATTTCAGTTCCTTTTGGCCCTTTCTCAAGGACAGTTCTTCATTTCCCTGGTGTATATTATTTTGTTTCAAAAACATTTTTCTGAGTTATATGTAGGAAATCATTTCACACTGAAATAAAAATATCCTTATTACATTTACAGATCTTACTCTATGGTGCGTTGTATGTCAGCCAAAAGAAGTGTTTGAGTTAGAGGATGCTTTATATATCACAATGCAGTTTTTAACTGTTGTACACTTTGAAATCAGCAAAGAAAATTTCTTACATACCTCTACCCTATGTTGTAAATGCAACATCAAACATTCAACACAAATGAACGGTTGACACAGGTTTGTGATGTAATAAATAAACATATTTTTATTAAGTAAACATAGTGACAGTGAATGCAAGAGCTCCCGGGTTGGGTACTACCGTATCAGTTTATAGCCCCTTGTTAGCCCCTCCACCCGCCTCCTTTTTTACCAACATCTTTTACTCCATGTTACTGGATCTCCTGGTTCTACGTTTGCTCAGCTGCCAATGACGATCCTCTCGACTCCTGATGTACCTTCGCCTCTGCTGCCTTGCAACTCCCCTCCTGGATCGAGTGCTTCATAATTTAGAGGAAGTTCAGTATCCCCCCTGCAGCTGGCAATTCAGTCCTGTGCTCCGCCTGCTAGGACGGTCGCCGACAACCTGACGAGCCTCCCGTCTTCTACCACGCTGATGTCCTCCAGGTTTGAGCTCCTCGAGTGGCTGGAGAGTGCATCACCTCTTCAGATGAACCAGCCCGACAAGTATCCCGTCTTCTTCCATGCAAATCACCTCCAGGTTTAAGCTCCTCGATTGGTTGGAGCATTAGCGCTTCTCCAGATGAATTAATGAGGTTCGCACCTCGGAACCGCGCTGCTCACCTAGAGGAACTGATCCACCCAGGTGTACCACACACAAATGTGGCGGTTTTCCTCCCCCCTGGATTTATTCATCCACACACCACACAAGGCTGTGGCGGCGCAACCTTCAATCTGCAAATTAGACCGGACACGACCCCAGATCCCCTCCGGAAATGACCTCCTACACACCGCGCACGTCTGTGGTGGTGCAACTTTCTTTGCAGCTCGTATGCTGTCTTTTTGATAAGACACAATCGGAAGATTTTCCACACCGCCGATTCCCTGCCAGGACGTGGTTCTCCGATTTCTAGTAAAGCACTATGGCAATTTATACAACCCTGTCCTGATGATGATCCTTAGTAACAGGATCGAAACGCCGTCGACCCTTCAGCGCAACTAAAGGCGCCACCTCGGTGGTTCCACGAAATCATTACCAATTCTTTCCCCATTTGTTAATCTGTGTCTGGAACCACCCTTTTCACTGTATATATCTGCTCACGGTAGCACATTGCGCCGTTCCCGTCCGCTGACCACTAATTGTCACTTGCGTCGCCACTTTTTGTGTCACCTACAGAAACTAGCACCACGTCCAATTCGGGTTGTACACGCATTTACTGTTCACAGTGCTGATATAACTGTATGTTTATTTATGCCCAATTCTTTCCTGAATAAATGATGCTTAATGCACTTGCTAAAAAAATCAACCTAGAGTCTCATGGCTTCTCCTTTTCTTGCAAAGTATGGTACTTGCATGCCAATCTGTCTTCCTTAACTATACAAGTTGAGACACTGTTGTTTATTTTACCACCCAGGTGTAAGCACTCCTCGCCTCATCTTTCTCTGCAATGGGCCGGTGAGTGGGCCGAAGATTGAAAACCACTTGCTCCCCTTGTGGGGCTTTTGACAGAGTGGGTCTGGCTGATCGCGGCCCCCCACCCAATTCGTATCTGCTGCTGAATCGCTGTTGTAGGGGACCTGCTCCTCCTTGTCCGCATGGCCTGCTGCTCATCCTGGTCCCTCGGCTTGCCTTGTTATCACTGCCGGTGATCCTCTGCTGTTAACTACACAAAATGGTGCTGCCTGGATTGCCCCTGAAAAGCTTCTACTGACCATGCGCATGGTCGCTTGACCTCTGGCTGGTCGAACACCAGCCCGACCTCGGGATTCTGGTTTATCCGCTCCTTGCTTCAACACAGCCTGCAGTCAAATCTCAAGTGGAGTGGGCTGAATATGACGAATCCTTGCTCCCCTGTTTAAGCCATTAACGGTCATATCCTGGCCCCTTTGCGGTCCCCCTTCCCCACTGTTTCTGATCTGCGCCACATACAAGGATTTCTGGGTCTGCGCCCTGCCACCTCGCAGTCCACTGACTATCTGGGTCTTGTATTTGCCTTCCCCGCTGCTGTCGATGATCCTCTGCTCAGTACTCCACAAAATGGCAGTTCCCTGATCTGAGCTGTGGCACATTCACTGATATCTGATACCCGGATCTGAGCCACGGACTATACACTGATAAATGGGTCTCAGCCCTCTCACCTCGCAACCTGCTGCCTATCTAGGTCCTGTATTTTTACTCTCCACTGTTGCCGGCGATCCTCCGCTCAGTGCTCCACAAAATGGCTATGCCCAGATCTCCCCAGAAACACCTCTAACTACTGTGTGCCCATCCGTTATTGGGCTACCACTGTGTTAGCGTCCTCACGATCTTGTGAATCTAGTGCAGAGCACCACGCCTCAACCCCCACTGTGTCCTACTAATGATCCTTCCCACAGAATTTACTGCAAAATGGCACAGTCCTGAGGTAAGACTAACACCTACCCCTCCTTTGGCCATATTGCACCCCTGCTTTGCGCTTCTCAATGGCTGGATCTCGGAGCTGGGTCTGCTCTATATCTTCAGCTAAAACACAGCCTATTCTGTCCTCACTGGCCGTGCCAATGCCCCACTGTGATTTTCGCCCCTCTGAGGATTCCTTATAAGTGCCTAGGCCCTATGTGAATCTCCCCATGACCTAATTTATTTGGGTCCTCTACCGGTGCCCTGTGTATGTAAACCTTCGGGTGGCAGCATGGATTCTATTTGATGGCAGTGCCCTGGACGCTGCTTGATCTCCAGTCACACTCCCACAGCAAGAATCTTCCTGAAGCTTTTTTTTCCATTTCTTTGTTTGTGCCCTGAAACTGAAAAGGCCCTGCTTGTATCAGCTGGCAGTGCCCGGGACGCTACTTGTCCTTCAGACATACCCCCAGCTGAAATAATATTCCTGAAGCTTATTTTACCCGACGTTTCTATCCTCTGAATGCGCCCTGAATCTGTTGAGGCCCTGCACGTACTTTTTGTAGCATCTGTTTCCCGTAACCTACGCTCGCTATGTCCTAACCCCTGGCTGTCAACTGTGCCCTGTTTTTGTCGGCATTACCCGGGAATTCTGCCAGCCCTTCTGAGGAACTTCCTGCTGCAAGATCCTCCTGCTGCTTATTTTTGTTATTGCTCTCCGGACGTGCTTTGCCTAATATTGCATCCGGCCGACACCCGTGATACTGGCGTTCATCGCAAACGGCAAAGACCTCTCTACCCTGTATCTCCGAATTGGCTTTTTGGAGTCTATATACATGCTGGTCGTAGTCCTCGTTGGAACCTACAGCTAACAGATTTGATTACATTACCAATGACTTTTGTTGATAACTGTGTTACACCTCTCATCACCAGTCTTCCTGGGAGGTTGAATGCTATATCCACTGGAATGTTTGGACTAAGTATGGGTGAAATTTGCGAATTCGCGGTACGCATATTCTTGCAAATACGTTCTTGCGGTCTGCAAAATTCGCGAATCTTTTCGAATTTGTGGATTTTTTTCTTTTTGCATGTTCGCTGGTTTTTTTTTCAGCGCAGTTACCGCGAAGTTACCCTTGCGGTCGTACATGGGCGCGGACATCTTGTTTTCAGTGTTCGCGTTGCGTATTTCCGTTTCTGGGCGCTAGTTGCATGCTCGCGTTGGGCATTTCCTATGTATGGGGTGCAATTACGTGATCACGTCCGTTTTTGCGTGCTCGCAGGGAAAATCTCACGCGCACTTACCGACGTTGTCGCAATGGGCGCGGCCATCTTCTTTTTCATTCATTGCTATGATTCTGGGCATGCTTTTTCTATCCTGCTTTAATCTTTGCAATCCTTTGTTTTTTTGAACTTTTTTTGATCTTTTTTACTCATTATCTATCCCTCTCTTTTTCTACATCTATATTTTGTGTTTTTTTAAACTTTTTGTTACTTTAATAACTACTTATTTTGTTTAGCTCTCTCTTTTCATTTACTTACTTTTTTATCCCTATTCTTTTCTTCTTTCACCCAGGACCATGGCAAAGGGAGCTGGCAAGTCTAAGGGAAGGGTCCTGCACCCCGTAGCCGGCTCCCTTGCGGGCGCTTAAGGGGGGAGGATGTAATTGCCCTGGAGATCTTTAGCACAGTGGAGGTGGCCGCACTGGTTTTCTTCGTCCAGCGCCACCTCCCCAATACCGTCGCGGCAGGCTGCATGCCCGGTCCCGGGTACGGGCTCCGGCAGCATCGCCAGCTATGGGGGAAGGTTTGCCGGGCCATGTACTCGGAGTCTGGGGTCCAGCGCCCCTAAAACCAGGCGACGCACCTGTGGTTCAACATCCTGGACCGGGAACAAAACCTGCTTGATCTGCTTGGCATGGAGATCCCTGTGCTTGGTGAGTAGTAGTAGCTATTTAATCACTACTTTGTTTTCTCCTGCTCTGTGTTATGATATTGCAAAAATTTGTTTTTTCCAAAGAGCAAGAATGCTGCCGATTTCATTGCAGGTAAATTATGTTTCAAAAGCTTCTGTGATTGCAGGTGCTCGCTTGCTCACTGGCGGTGCTACTATGCTTACTTGTTTTAAATTTTGTGCTCATTTGGCCTGGGTGATTATGTATGAGTGTACTCTACAGAAGTGCGTAATGCTAGACACTAGAGATTACATTGCAGGTAAATTATGTTTCAAAAGCTTCTGTGATTGCAGGTGCTGGTCTGCTCACTGGCGGTGCTACTATGCTTACTTGTTTTCAATTTTGTGCTCATTTGGCCTGAGTGATTATGTATGAGTGTACTTTACAGAACTGCGTAATGTTAGTCACTAGAGACTCAAGTCCAGTCCTTCCTTTGTACTCCTGCCACTAAGAAGAGATAGTGGTGGTGGATTGATAGGTTAAGTATAATATGACTGGTTCTTGACTATTTAGTAGGAAACTTTTTAGTGGCTTGCAATCATGACAGACTGTGTCTGTCACTTCGCGTGCTGCGGAGTGCTGCCTGCCAGTCCCAGTAGAACCTTTTTGTAGTTGGTTTAGTGAGTTACATAACTTTCCAACTAGACGGTCCACGGATCCACCAATACTAATATCCTAGCAGACCACATCAGATAGGTCAATACATTTAGTGCAATTGTTGTCTATTTCCCCAAACTAATTTGTTATTGTTTTTTTTAAATGTTTGATTTGATTGACAACAATCATCCATGCTTTTGTCTTTCTTTCATGTTGTACATCAGCTCCCCCCAGGGGCAAGAGGACAGAGGTGGAGGAGGTAGCAGCGCCGGCGGAGCAGGAACAACAGGAAGGCCAGGATAGGTCCGCCGAGGGCTCCTCTGCTGGCCCCAGTAAGTTTTCCAGTTAATATTATTAATTATACTTTCCTATCTTTTACAGCACCAATTTATTTCAAACGTTCCTCATAATTCTATTTTTTCCCTAATCGTCTTTGATCTTCTTGTAGACTGTTTCTAAATTCTTATCCTGCCTCTACTATGTCTGTCTGTGCTACCACTAGATTATCATTAGTCTGTCTGTGTAGCTAGCTAAGCTTGCACAGTTGGCAAAAGGTGTTAAACAAAACTCCTATTCAGCAATAGCTCTAGGCACTGAGTGCAGTCCTCTGGGTTGTCCATAATGTCTAATGAAGTTTTCTAAATGTTTATGCTTTGACAATTCCCAACAATACAATGTCAATGGCCACCAAGAATAAGATACTGGTTTACTTTTTGATTGGATAGGAGGACATACTACTACTGTTGCAGGGACTATTCTGCACATACAAAATTATGGACAAGAAATAGGGCATTGGTGATAATAGGCGCAGCTAGACTTGCCACATGCCTTGGTCATAACAGAAGTTGAACCCACAATCTCCTTACTGACTAGCTAGTGTGTCAGAGTCCTTATTTAGCTCCGGATTGCAGCAATGATCCCCAATGATTATACAACCCAGAACATAAGACTACGGAGTCAGAGTCCCGACCTCTCAGACTCACGGACTCATGCTTGCAAATTGCAAACACTTTCGCTCACTCACTCATGACCAAATACCACAGAGTCTATGTAAGTTTTAAAGCTTTATGAAAAGTAAAACAACTAGCTCTGTGTGTACTCTGTAAGAATTTAAATTGTGCATTATATAAAAACATTTATGAAAATCAACTTATATAAGATAAACGGTGAACGACTGAAAAGTGGCTGATTTCACACATTAATTGCGGGAGAGCCCTCACCTGTTTCGATTGGAACTTAAAGTCTTGGTGGGGATGAATCGTTGATGACTCCGACTAATCATGATCTTGCTCTTGTTCATAGAAGGGAAGCTACTGTCTGTTAGGAGAAAAAAGGTGACTGTTAAAAGCAAGCATTCATCAGTTGTGCAAAAAAGTGTAGCGTCACATGATATGGCTAAGCATAAATAAAAACACCCTTCCCTGAAGAAAGGGACATTTTTAGTTTAGACTAGAGAGTCACAAGAAATTAAATTTGTTTATGTAGTACTAGTAATTGTTTTTAATTCCTAGACAAAATAGGGAGTGGTGTATATGGCATCTAAAAATATTAAATGTATTTTCTAGGCGTAACCCATCGGCACAGCCATCCACCAGTGCTGGGGCAAGCGCGGAGGTGAGTACTCCAGGGGCGGATGCGGTGCCACAGGCAGCAGGAACTGCTGTGGGGGATGCCACGGTAGTGGCGGGCAGTGGTAAGCTATTATATTCCTTACTTATTGAGATTGCAGAGTGGGCTCTCAGCAGGGATGTATATGTTGTACAGTACAAGTACACTTTACTGTTAAGAAGACTTAAAAATGTAGAACTAAGTTTTTGTCAACCATGTAGAAGACAGTCACCCTTGACTTCTCATTAGCAAGAGCATTAGCGGCGGGAGTTTACCAGTAACAAATGGCCTCCTCTAAATTTGACTTCAACTCAGCTGTGAAAGTTTTATCGAGAAGCCAAGTCAGATCAGAGATGAACTTGATGGATGGGATGAACGAAAAGGGAAAGAAGGGTGTAAGGAAGGACGAGCGAGTTAAAATTAATGACTGGCAAAGAATGATACGTGTTTTTGAATACTGCCCGAGGTGGCTGGGAATTTGATGCATGGCCGGTTGAAGGCTGAAGCAAGGATGGGTGGAAGGAGAAAGAAAAGAGGACTGCCTGGCTGGGTGAAACAGAAACTGTATGTGTGCGCAATATAATCTTTGGTTCAAATTCAAATGCAAGTCAAGTACGGATGCATGGCTGGCGATTTACAAAATAAAATAAAAAGGTTGTTTTTCAGTAAGAAAAAGTAAGGTTTGTCCAGTTGAGACATTATGAAGAGTGATTGACATTTACTTTGAATGGATGGATACCGGGATGGTATCTTCCTCATAGATAGCATTGGTGTATGTATACAGAGTAGAAGGTCACTGGATGAAGAGTGTTACTTTGAAGAGCATGTAACACCGCACCTCCGTGCCAGAGTAGCAAAGCCGAGGAAAGAAATTGTAATTTTTCAGAATACTACCATGAATAGTAACAGTAGTTTGCAAGCACAGCATATAATCAGCGATTACGGGGACCACTCACTACCTCTGTTAAAATATTTTTTACAACTCTGTCATTGACATTGATGTGTGGCCTATCGGTGTTCAGTCAATCAAAAACAAAGCACCTAGAGTAGTCCCATATGTAAGCAAATACCCTGTGAAGAGATCGATGATCATATTATCTTCTTCATTTTCCTTTTGTAGTAGTCAGGGGCAGGCCAGGGTAAAACTTAAATTAGTTGAGCAGTAGCCCTTGTAACATAGTATGGCCAGTGCCACCCGTAATAGAAAAGTAAAAGCTTCACCACCTGCATGTACTGGACTGGTAACAGTAACGCAAGTCTGTGTCATCATGGCTTGCATCTGTTTTTCTCAGGTGCAAGTTGACTGCGGTGGCATTATACTGGCTTCCACAAGCTTACGTACCAATTTCGCTAAACAAGAGAGAAGAAAAAGACTGGTGTACTGTCTGAGTAATGTAGTGCTGGTAGAATTCCTGAAACTCCCACTAAAGTAATAGCAGAGGACGACGAAGTGGGAGGTTAGATAGATACAAGCCACAAATGTTATGTACTGTGCTTGCAAGTTGCTAGTGCTACTGTGACACAACTTTCTGCTGAATTATTTTGTGTTAATTTTAAAGAGCATTGGTTACAGTATGTTTTTCTTTCTTTATATAGATACTCCTTCTGAACTAACTAGGAAGGAGTTGGCTAGACGGGCCCGGCAACAGAAGCTGGAGGCAATTGTCGCCGAATATTGGCGGCTGGTGGCCCAGAATGAGGAGGACATGCAGTCTCAGTCAACCACAACATCCACGACAGCTGCATCCTCCTCCGCTGCCCCTGGGTCATATGGTCAGCGCAAACCTCCAGAGATACGGAGCCGCAGTCTGGCAGCCACCCGCCACCGCCGAGCAGCAAAAACAACAGCTGCCCCCCACAGTAGCTGCAAGTGCAAGGGTCGTGTGCACCGCTTGACCCTGAGAGTGTCCCACCTTGAGCAGGAGGTGGCGAGGCAGAAAGCCCTGCTCAAGGACCTCCGGAGAGAGCTGAGTGACCACCTGGCCAAAGGACACCGCCAGCAGAAGTAGAGAGACTGTCCCTTGCCCCTTTATTAAAGACTTTTGGGGGGGGAATTGGGCATTGGGTTTTTGGACTTTTGGGGAATGATTTGATTCATGGACATTGGTTGGAGTTAGGGAGGGGGGTGGGTCGGGTCTTCTTGTGGGATAGTTTATTTTTGTTAGGGTTCCAAAAATTATTTATTTCTCTACTTAAACATAGCATACGTGTTCTTTTACTGTTTTGTGGGGGAGGCCGGGGGGGTTAACTGTACGTTTGTTTTCCTGAAACTCAACTGGCTGGTTGATTCAAATTGTCTAATAGCCCAAATATGTACAAAAGTGCCACTGTCGGGGGCGTGGCCAAGATGGCGGGGTGAGCGGACGCTTCTTCCCGCAGCTCCTCCTGCCCGACTAGGCCCGAGCCCTTTTTCGTCAGCTTCTCCCACCCGCTGAAGCTTAGCGGCCGAGGGAAGGGTGGCGGAGACCCTGGGGCACATATTGATGCAAATTTGGTCCCGAACGCTCCGGCGGAGGCACGCTTAGAGACCGATAAACTAACTGCGGAGCGCCCCGGAGGTGGAGTGGAGCGGAGCGCTGGCCGGGAGGCCTGAGTGGACCCTGATGCTGGTGTCTGGTGGCCTGGCGCGGAGCTCGCTTGTATGCCCGCATCAGATTGTGCCCGGTATGGTACGCCGGATGGATAGCTACCGCGAGATGTCGAGAAGGGAGATGCCTATTGTCTGATCGTGGAGGCACTTGGATCTGCAGCGGTGACTTGCTATATTGTGTGAGCCCCGGCCCCGTCGCCAGTTTGGGACAGTGCTCAGGATCTGGGGCCAGGTCAACTGTCTCTCTTTTGGCTCGTCAAACCTGGAGGGGGCTCATTTCAAGGACACTGACTCTTGGCGTGGCCTTAGCGGCACCGTCGGGCTCGGATCATCTGTCCGGCTACGCCCAGCTGCCATCTTGTCTTCACGGCGACGGCGATGAGGCCCTCCTACAGTGTCGCCCGGGGACAGCTCCTACACCCCTGGCCCTGCATAGCTCTTTCTTCCTGGGGGAAGCCGTGGTCTGGGTCCCCCCGGTAGTGACCAATGCCCGAACTTTGGTTGGGATGCGAGTTGGCCTCTGCGACAGGGCTGGCCCTCCATTTTGTCCTCGGTGGCGCAGGACCCCTGGTGTCCCTACTACAACGGGCGTTCCCCCCGGCGGCGCTCTACCAGCCGTTGGAGACTCATCGTCGCCGATACCTGCTGCTGGCGGCCTGCGATCGCATATCTGATTGAGTGGAGTGCGGCAGCCTGCAGGGCACGAATGTCGGGGAACCGAGGATCGAGGAAGGGGGACCGCACCCTGCCGGACATGCTCAGCAGAGCCCAGCAACAGCGAGACAGGGCGCAACCATCCCCAAGCTCTTCTAGAGCTGCAGCGGACCCGACCGGGGGTGGGCCCCCCGTCACAAGGTCCTTCATGGAGGACCTGTTCAGTTCGCTTAAGGCTGACTTTCAGACGCTGAAGCAGGAGGTGGCCAGCGAAGTGCGCGAGGTCCGTAGGGAGGTGGAGGGCCTAGGTGAGCGGATGGAGACGGTGGAGGCAGCGGCTCAACGGAGGGACGAGGAGATTGTCCATCTACAGCAAGACGTTCTCCGTCTCAGGGAGCAGCATGTCGAACTCCAGGCACACAATGAAGACCTGGAGAACAGGTCGAGAAGGAACAACATTCGAGTCCGGGGTGTGCCGTCCGCGGATGAAGGGACAGACTTAACGGGCTACCTGAGGGAGTTGTTCAGGGAGATTCTGGGAGAGCCCGCGGACTTCCCGATTCGAATCGACAGGGCCCACAGGGTCGGTCGACAGCGACAGTCGACGGCACCTCCACCGGACATTTTGGCCTACCTCCCGGATTTCCCGGTGAAGGAACGCATCATGGCTGAGGCCCGCAAGAAACAGCCATTGACCTTCCGCGAACGGCCTGTGGCGTTGTTTCAGGACATGTCTGCCATCACGCTACAGAAGCGCAGGTCCTTCAAAATTGCAACGGGTTTCCTGCGAGAGAATGAGACGCCGTACTCTTTGGGGCATCCCTTTCGCCTGATATTCCGCTGGAACGGAGTGCTGCACCAGCTGCGTTCCTTGCAAGATGTCTGTGGTGTCCTGGGTCTCACGGCCACGGAAGAGGGCGAAACGACACCGGGCTGGAGGCGTTCTGATCGAAGAGGACGATGGCGGTCAGCGAGGAGGAGATCGACGGCGAGTGCTGGACGGCCGGACTCACCCACTATCAGAGCAGACATGGCCAGCGCCCTGAGAGAAGCGGCCAGGGACTCGGCCACCACGAACGGAGTCACCATGACGGCGTAGATTCACTCCGGGGGGAGATGGACATAGCTTCTGCAATGCCAGGTTCGGGGGTTGTAGGGAGGGTCGGGGGAGAGGCGGGGAGAACGAGTGGCCGGACGTCCACTTTTTGTACTTTCCACAGACTTGTCCGTTTTGGGACATGACTGGGACAATGGGTTGTTTGAGCGTGGGTGGGGAATTGGCTAGTTGCCATGGGTCTGTTTTTGAAGGGGATGGGAGTTGTTTAGGGGTTGAAGGGGTACCGTCCAATATCTCAAATGTTCTTGCTTGGTTTTCTTTTGCTTGTCCTGCGCTGCTGTCCTGTGCCCCCCCCCGCTCATTGACTGCCCGCGGCTTGGCACTTCCGGTCCCTTGGGGGTATGTCGACACTGAAGGTAGTGACCCTTAATGTTAAGGGTCTGAATAACCCTGTGAAGCGAAGGACGATCTTATCTCTGCTGGAGGGGACACAGGCAGATATATGCCTCCTGCAGGAAACCCATTTACTATCACAGGATTGTCATAGGATGCGCTCTAATAAGTTCCCAACTCAGTTTTTCTCCTCTGCTGCGTCTAAGACTGCGGGGGTAGCCATTTTGCTAGCGAGTTCCTTCAGGGGGGAGGTGTTGTACAAATTTTCAGAACAGAAGGGGAGGCTATTGGCATACCGCCTCCGGCTGGGGGACACACGTTCACTATTGGCTCCTTATATAGCCCAAATGACCACCAAGAGCGCTTTTTGGACTCGGTGCTGGTAGACGTGACTGCCTCCCCTGATCGACATATCATTCTAGGGGGCGATCTGAATATAGTCTTTGATTCTACACTCGACAGATCAGCGCAGCGATACCCGCAGACTGGGGAACTCTCACAGGCTGGGAAGGCTGGAATCACTGATATGGATCTGCATGATCTTTGGCGCACCCTCCACCCCACGGATAGGGACTATTCCTATTATTCACATGCGCTCCGGACCTACGCACGGTTGGACTACTTTTTGGTTAGCGGGCCGATGTGTGCCGCTGCTACGGCGGCGGACATTGGGGTCCTGTCGTTGTCTGATCCTGCGCCGGTCGTGGGCGCATTCGCGCTGCCGACGGCCTCCCCCTCTCGGGGGTGTGGCGCCTTAGGGACACCCTCCTGCACAGAAAAACGGTTGTGAAGCATATTGAGGAAGCGATTACCAGGCACACAATGATAACTCGGACACCTCGCCAGCGACACAGTGGGCGGCGCTGAAGGCGGTTCTTAGGGGGGAGTTCATTTCCATCTCCTCCGCAGAAAACGGGAGAGACAGCGCAAGAGGGAGGAGCTGACTTCCCAGGTCCGGGAATTGGAACAGGTCCATCGCCATACCGGAGCTCCTAGGGTGTGGAGGCAGTTGAAGGCTGCCAGGAAGCTCCTGTCGGCATTGGGCATGGATAGGGCGGAATACGCGGCGCTGCGTCTAAAACATGCGTTTTACACGGGTGGGGATAGGTGTGGCAAACTTTTGGCGAATAGGCTCCGTATCGTGCAACAACGTAATGTGGTGAAGGAACTGCTCGGCGCTGATGGGGTGGCGGTCTCTGATGACGCCGCGGTGGCAGAAACGTTCTGTAGTTTCTATGAGGCGCTCTACACGGGGGAACCCCCCTCGTCGCAGGATGCCACGGAATATTTGGAGTCAGTAGCCCTTCCGGCGCTGGACCCAGCACAGGCGGAACACCTCGAGCGCAACATCCATGTGGAGGAGGTGATATCAGCGATAGCCAGGCTCAAAAACGGGAAAGCCCCAGGCCCGGACGGTTACACGTCCTTGTTTTATAAAACCTTTTGCCCGGTCGTGGCCTCTATTCTCACCCGCCTGTTTAACTCCTTTTCCGAGCCGGGATCCATCCCACCGGACCTGTTAAGAGCAACGGTCTCAGTGATCCCGAAACCTGGGAAAGACCGGGCCCTCTGCGGCTCATACAGGCCTTCCTCACTCCTGAATGTCGACCTTAAATTATACACAGGGATTCTAGCATCTAGGTTGGCCCTGCATCTGCCGGGCCTGGTTGAGGTTGATCAAGCGGGCTTTGTGCCTGGCAGACAAACCGTCGATAACACTAAGAGAGTAGCACACATTTTGAAGAAAGCTTCGCAGATCCCGGGTGAACGGATGCTGCTGGCGGTGGATGCCGAGAAGGCATTCGATCGGGTTCACTGGCACTATCTCGAGCAGGTGCTCCGGAAACTGGGTATTGGAGACAAATTTTTTTCGATGGTCTTCAATTGCTACAAGTACCCTTCGGCGATAGTGAGAGTAAACGGGTGCAGCTCCCGTAGCTTTGCGATCGAACGGGGTACTAGGCAGGGATGCCCGCTTTCCCCACTCCTCTTTGCTCTCTATATGGAGCCGTTTGCCCATAGAATTCGCCAAAACCCGGATGCGATTGGGATCAAGATGGGGCAGTATATCCACAGTATATCCACACGGTCAGTCTTTATGCGGACGACGTCCTGTTGACCTTGGACGATCCTAGACGGGCCCTTCCCGCTTGTATTCAGGAACTAGACGCTTTTTTGAACGTGGCTGGTTTTAAGATGAACATGGGCAAGTCGGTGGCTCTGGATGTGTCCCTGGCCGCGGATACTAGACAAGATCTGCAGCGGCTTTTCCCCATGCAGTGGTCATCAACCCTGGTGCCGTATCTGGGGATTCTGCTAGCGCCAACGTTGCCAGCGATGGTAACAGCCAACTATGCCTCTCTTAGCAGGAAAATCAAGGAGGAGCTGGGCCGCTGGAATAAAAGCCTGCTGTCCTGGCTCAGCAGGATTGCAGCGGTCAAGATGACGGTCCTGCCCCAGATCCTGTACCTCTTTCGAGCCTTGCCGCTCCAGCCTCCTGTGGGCTGGATTAGACAGACACAAGCCGGCATTGCTCGCTTCGTCTGGCAAGGCCGCAAGCCGAGGATGAAGAGGGTTCTTTCCACGCTGGCCCCGGAGGCGGGGGGCCTTGATATACCGGACCTCCGGAAATACTTCCAGGCGGCGCAGCTGCGCTACCTGGTGGAGTGGAGCAGGTGGGAATCCGACAAGCATTGGCTCTTTCAAGACCAGGCGGTGGCGGGGCGCACCCTTCAGGAAGTTCCATTCTTGCGTCGGATTCACCGCCCCCCCAACCTCTACGCTTCCTTCGTCACACGAGTCCCCTTGAGGGTGTGGGACACAGTCAATGAGGTTCGTGAACTCACCACGTTCCCTTCGCCTTTCACGCCGGTAGCGGATAACCCTGATTTCTCCCCCGGGATGGAACCAGGCGCTTTCTCCCACTGGAGGGCAGAGGGGCTGCCGAGCGCTCTTCCAGGTATATGGACCGGAGGGGGTGGTCCCCTTTCAGCAATTGAAACAGGAGTTCCAACTGCCTGAGTCAGATAGATTGCGATATATGCAGGTTAGGCACTGGGCGCTTCAATCTCAGGTGCGGGGCACTGCTGATCACCAGATAACGCCATACGAGCGGTGGTTGGTGACCCGCGCCTCTGATGCTAAGCTAATCACCGACCTTTACAAATTCCTGCAGCCCCCTCCGTTTCATTTCTATAACCCGGGCAGGGAACGCTGGAATAGGGAACTGGGAAGGACGCTTAGTCATAAAGAATGGGATCAAATTGCGCACCGAGCGAGACACTCTGCATATCATACGGGTCTCACAGAAACACTCACCAAGGTGTCCACATATTGGTATTATACCCCGGAGAGGCTACACGAAATGAATAGGCATATCGAGAAGGAGTGCTGGAGGGGTTGTGGTCGGGTGGGGACCCTCACACATATCCTTTGGGACTGTCCCTTGTTAGAGGCTTACTGGAAGGAGGTTCTGGACGAGATTGATGTTCATTTTGAAACTGAATTGCCACGCTTCCCGGCGTATGTATTGCTGGGCCTCCCGAATGGCCTGATGTACCCGCTGATGTCCCGCAGGGGCAGGCAAATTGCGATAGCGCTGGGTTCAGCGATTCAGAACATCTTGATCCACTGGCGTACCACCACGGTCCCCTCCATCACAGGCTGGCTGCACAGGCTCTGGCATGTGCTGGGTATGGAGAAACTATCGCTTATGGTGGCGGGGGACGTGGACCAATTTGATGAGCTATGACAACCTTTTCATGCGCTTTCAACGACAGAATTTAGGGAACTCACCTGCCCGAGGTACCTCAGACTTCTGAGATTAACACCACCGGTGATTTGAACTGACTAAGGGGACACGAGATCTGGGCTCACGGGGAGGGGGCGTGGTGGGAGGGCAGGTTGCGTTATAGCCGAGTATTGGACGGGGGGAGGTGGGGGGGTGTTGGGGTCTGTTGGGGAGTTTGGAGGGAGGGGTTCTGGGGGTTGGTGGGATTGGTTTCTTGCATTATTGCCTTTCCCTTTCTGGTCTGCTTGATGGTGTCGACTGTATTCAGCCCTTCTCATTTTGCCATTGATTTTTCTTTTGCAGTAGCCTTGTCCACCATCGCACTCATAGATTTATGCTCAGCTCTTTCCACCTGAATGTATGTAACCCCAATCCTCATGTTCCCTTACCTCCTATGTTTTTTTGTCTTAATAAAATGCTTTAAACCTAAAAGTGCCACTGACAGAGTTAGTGAATTCAATTGTCCTACTACTTTACTAGTACTACAGTCAGTCTCTCCTCTCCTCCTATTCCATAATTCTTCCTCCGCCAAAATTCTTATCTTACCTGTGATGCGTGTTTGAGAATAGGGCTAGGCACAGGGCTGGGTGCATGGAAAATGGCGATTAAGGTTGGCTTTGGAATCCTGGACAGATGAAATGTCATCGTTGTGATGGTAGTAGTAGTGGTACTGGTACACACTGGCAGTAGCGACTTATTAAAAAAAAGGAAATTAAACATTGAGTGGCCTGAGCGTAGCATTACAACAGTACGATAGATAGTACATTACACAAGAACAATGCCATAAATTGTAGATTCATAATATAAGTACTAGTTGCGTGGAGTATGGCTACTACAAGAAATAGTACTGAAGGTGAAGGACACAGCAGCGTAAGCATTCGATTCGTCACGTGTAGGAGGAGGATGTTGTTGATGATCAATCCACTTGATGGCGCACATGAAATTCTGATTTGATTTGCAAATACTTTGGTGGGTGTGTGTCAAGCAGAATAAGAATAAGAATATATCTTCGGATTCCTTCACCAGCCTTGAAATTGATCTTCTGTTGCTTTGACCTTATCCTCCCCAGCAAATGTGTGGAATTATTGTTGTCATTTAGTCACACCTCAATGAAAACCACACAGCCCGGGGAAAGGGGGTTAGGGTTTGAAAATTGGATGGGAATGGGGGTTTTTGGGAAAGTTTTGTGGAGAGTGGAAAAAAACACAGCATGGACAAACAACAAATGAAGAAAAACAAATCTTTTGATACAAAGATATCCATAAATCTTTTAAGGGACATAAAGGAAGTGCACTACTACATGCATCAAGGTGTTTGCTAAATGGATGGTTAGGTTACTGAAAAGTAGTACTTACTACAACTTACTAACTATGAAGAAACTATTTGACAGTACAGGGCTGCAGTAATTACGCAATTTCACTTGCCTATCTGCCCTCAGAGAGAATAAACACTTATTAGTACATTAAATTCGTTTTAAAAATAGCAAAGAAACTTATCAAATAGCTGGAGGGATGAATTTGAAGCAGAGAGTAAACGAACGCACAGAGTCACACTCATAGAAGTTCACAACAATAACATTATTTAAAAGATAAGGAGAAGTGAAGAGGATGCTGTAACTATATGTTGTAGTTGTCCTGTTCAATTTGGGACGTTGCATGCATCCAGCCATTCCTCTTATTTGCGGTACTCCCCCATTCCATCTGGCGCTCCGTCGATCAGTCTTGGTGACCAGACAGACACACTGTCCACTGCCTGCCTTGCGGATGCGGAATTGCGGGTCACTAATGGTAAGCCTGAGTTAATCGTTTTTCCCATTGCACAGGGTAAAAGCCGGCCTGTAATTGTTGATGGAAAAACAGGAAGTGATATTAAAAAACACCACTGAGAAAAAAATATAAGGTACGGTGTGTAGTGCAAAAATAACACTTTCAGTTTCAGAGGCGACAGTATTCCATACAAGCATCATTTCTAAAGTGCGTACTCCGAGTCTCCTTTTCAGGGATAGTAATTAGCACACAGCAGGCCAGGGCTATGCAGACGGTCAAGGCAGGCACCACTGAGTGAAGCAACCTGATGTAGCATACCTCTTTGACACAGACAGACAAAGTATATCTAATTGTATGCAGCAAGCCACATAGCCACAATTTTACATGAACTGCTGTCTGGACTCTGGCATAACAACACAACACTGGCTCGACCACTCCATACCACAACTAGACAGACATGTAGTTCTGCTGTAGTTGTTGTTGACTGGTTTACCTGTTTGACACTCCCGAAATGGCCATAGTTCTTCCGTAAACCGATGATGAAGATCCATCCATCCCAGTGAGTGACTGTAAAGAAAAAAAATATTATGTAACTTTGATCATCAAGACTCATCATCATCATGGTATATTGGCAAACTCAATGTTGTTCATGTTGTCGCAGTCTACACACACAGTAAGTCCAAGGAAATGTTGCATATTAAAAAATGCAACATAGTGGCCCCTGCAGTAGAAGGTAAAAAAAACAGAGTAGACTTGAGTTACATTTAGGGTGTAAAAGATTAAGTAATAACAGAAAACATATGATTCATTTCATGCACAACAAACAAACAGCAATTGATTTCATCAGAGCCAGACAGCCAGTGCTGTCCATTGCATGCCATCTCATTATTCATTACCAGTTCCACTTTTTGTCTGCATCTTGTTCTCAAAGTGAAGGCCCACAGGACAGCCTCTTGTGTCAATTTCAGAAGTACTTCTCAGCAATCAGCATATAGCCAGTAGTCCCAGTTCCACTTCTTATGAAGGGACTCATCTACGAAGCGACTGTTTCTTCATTCTGCGTAATCCAGCCATCTGCCTTGAGGGAAATGGTTAGGGGGAGTCTGGGGGAGGAGGATAGAGGAGCAGGACTGAGTTGTGAACTTGTGAACTTCAGGATTGCAGAGAGCGGCACCTTCAATAAGGAAAAAAGATGAAGATAGTGCGATAGTGCTGCTGATGGATTTGTTGTGGTAAAAGTTGCAAAACAAAGACAGACACACAGGAGTAAAAGTGAATAAGGAGTCAGTCCTAGGTGTCAGGGAAGTAGAGCTCGTCCTCAAACTCTGTGAATTGAGACAGGAGTAGGCCAGCTAACAGAGAAGAACTTCTGTCACCTAAGTCGGTGTCCTCTTCTTCCTGCATGGATTCACATATTTTGTAATCTGGTGGTATGAAGTGCTGATTCGTCTTTATCATTGTTAACCTCTCCACATTTTTGGGCAAGAGGCGGGTCCTTTTTGAAGTTACAATGGCACCAGCAGCACTGAAACCACATTCAGAAGACAAGCTTGCGAGTGGGCAAGACAAATAATTTAGAGCCAGCTTGGTGATCAGTGGCCATTGACCCATTTTCCTATACCAATACAGCAATGGGTTGTGATCAACGTAGACCTCTGTTGGGTCATCCAGATAGGCCTGCACCATCCACTCAAGGTCATCCAGGGGTGCGGAACTTTGCGTACCATCTGAGGCCTTTGCATCAACACTGGAATGAGCAAACCCTTGATGAGTTATCCAATCCGCTTCCGACAATGTTATGGCTGGGCCTGGTGCAGGTGAGGATGGTGATAAGGTTGCTGGTGTCGGTAACGGCTGTGAGGGAAAGTGACTGCCTTTGGCCACAGAAGTGGACCTTGAAGCCAGATGGCCTGCTGATTCAGTAGTACTTCTGCCGGTTCCTTCAATTTCCGGCCCACTTTTTCGAACCGAGTGGCTGACAGAGCTAGCCAAGGTTTGTATTTGAAACATCTGCTTCATTAAAAAGAATGAATGCTTTGCTGGCCAGTGCCTTTTTGTACAGTGGATCCAGAATAGTGGCACAAATGTAATGTTGTTCTGTATGTATCTTTTTAAGCTTTTCATTGTCAACTAGGTGGGTTAATAAGCTCTCCGCCAACTGATATGCGTCTTGCTTGTCAGTATCATCTTTGAACGTTGAAGACACCGCCTTCAGTTGGTGCTCCAGCATGCGCAACAATGGGATAGCTTTGCCCAACGTACAGTCCTCCCTGCTGACTTCACGCGTGAAGACCTCAAAAGGACAACGCATGTCTGTCAGGCTTTTAACTAGGTCCCATTCCTCCAACTCTAGCCTCATGTCTTTCATAGAAGAACCCTGTGCAAAGACATACTCATTGATTACTGAGCACTGCTCAGACAGACGTTCAAGCATGTAGAAGGTTGAGTTCCAACGTGTTACAAACTCCTGGATGAGTCCTCCGACTGGCACTCTACGGCCACTTTGAATGATCCTCAGCTGCTTTGGGGCCTTAAAATAATGGCTGAAATGTGTGCAGATTCTTCGGCAGGTGGTCAGTAACTTGCTGACTTTGTTTTCTTTTTTCAAGAAATCTTGAACAACAATTTGTTAATACTGTGCGCCAAACACAGCACTTTGAAATAGCCAATATCATTCAAGGCCCTAACTATATTGTCAAAGATGTAGAAAGATATAGACCAGAGACAACATACCCCTATCTCCAGAAAGATTACTATGAGAAACAAAGGGAAGAATTCCAACACAAACCAAAGTGGCAAACTAACAGAAGAAATGGCTTTAAAAGAGGAGTTACATTCTCGGAAAGTTCCTACACCAGCACCGACTCTGACACAGAAAATAATCCCGAAAGTTCTGCCCAAAGAGAGAATAGTAACAGCAATGCCAATAAATCCAACAGAGACAGTTTGCCTTTTTTAGACAGACGCAAGACCAATCAAAATACGAATTCAAGAGGAAGGGCGAGAGGGAGGAACTACTACCCCCAGAATCAAGGGCAAGCACGTCCGTACATGAAAACACGCAGCCAAAAGAATTGGGACTAGACCACAAAACAGCAGTTATCAATCTATCCAGCAGAGTCCTAAATAGAGATGAGATGAGGCTGCTGGAAAAGGGCCTAGGCTATGCAATCGCAGAACCAGTAGACAAGTTTAATTTGCAACGTGACATTAAAAGTTTTTTCAGGAAAATCAGGCTGCAAAAATTCTTTGAGGGAAAAGAAAGACCACCGAGCGATAACAAATCAGGACTAAGGCCTAAATCAAAATGGATGCCCACTGGCCCCATGGTCAGCAAGGAGGTAGACATTTTCGAAAAAGTGATAGAGAAAGGACTGGAAGACCTATTGGGACAAAAATCCTGGGTACAATATAACCTGACCAAAGAAGAGAAAAATGCCTTAAGTAGATTGCAAGAGTGTAGGGAGATCACAATAAAACCTGGTGACAAAGGTGGCAGCATTGTCATCATGGATACCAACAAATATGAGGCCAAGATGTTGGAAATGTTAAATAACCCTTCACATTATGTAACATCTAACAAGCAAGAATGGACAAACTTAAAAAGGACAATATCTAATAGACTAAATTATGCTCTAGAAGACGGAGTGATAAACCAGGAAGAATTTAATTACCTGAAAAACGAGACCCCAGTAATACCTGCAATCTACGGACTCCCCAAGGTCCACAAAAATCTTAACGACCCCCCGATGAGACCAATCGTGTCCAGTCTAAACTCACTCACAGAGCCCCTGAGTCAGTACGTGGACAAATTCATCCAACCCTTAGTGACTCAACAAAAAGCCTACATCAAAGATACGACAGACATAATCAGCAAAATTGAAAATAGACCATACAATACAGACAGGGAATGGTTAGTGACTCTAGACATAGAGTCACTATACACTAATATCCCGCAGCTAGATACAAAAACCATGAAGGAAAACATCCTAAAAGGTCAAGAAGAAGACCTGTCAGATCAGGCACAGTTCATAGTTGACTGTATAGATATCATCTTAACAAAGAAAATTTTTTTAATTAAAGAAGACCTTTTTAAACAAGTAAAGGGCACAAGCATGGGCGCAACCTGCGCACCGAGCTTGGCCTGTTTGTATGTTTCAACCTTTGAGGAGAAACATGTATTCAATGAGATGTCACCATTTTATGAAAATATCAAGCTCTGGTATCGTTTCATTGATGACGTGTTTTTTATCTGGTCAGGCGATGAAGAAGAATTAAAAGTATTCATTGAATGGATAAATCTGGGAGATAAAAATCTTAAATTCACTTCGACGTACAGCAATCAAAGCTGTAATTTCCTAGATATAAAAATAAAACACGTAGATGGACTCTTAAAAGTAGAACTTTTCAGCAAACCCACTGACCGTAACACAATGTTACATTATGACAGCTACCACCCATCCACCCAGAAAAACAACATACCCTTTGGTCAGTTTTTAAGAATAAAAAGAAACTGTACTGACAAAAAGGAATTTGAGAAGCACGCCCTAACGCTGACTACCAAGTTTATAGAGAGAGGCTATCCTAAAAAAATGGTGAAGAGAGCATACAAAAGAGCAAAATACTTTAACAGAGATAGCATATTCGAGCCCAAAACAGAAGCCATACCAAAGGAACAACAATTAGTATGTGTTACAAATTTCTCTAACATAAGTAATAAATTAAAAAATTTCATTAACAGAAACTGGAACTTACTCCAAAACCAGAATAATACAGCCCTGCCCAAACCAATCTATGCATTTCGCAGGAATAAAACAATCAGAAACTGTCTGGTCCACACATATCCTGATGACCAGAGCAGAAATAAGGTAAGAACAATAGATGGAAAGACTCCAGCAGGTAATTTCCCCTGCGGCTCTTGTAAGAACTGCAGTCAGATCCTTAAGGGATCCAAAGTGACATACAATGGTGTCACTCACCAACAAAAAGAGCTAGTC
This sequence comes from Lissotriton vulgaris, assembly GCF_964263255.1. NCBI lineage: Eukaryota > Metazoa > Chordata > Amphibia > Caudata > Salamandridae > Lissotriton > Lissotriton vulgaris. The sequence goes on from NW_028253662.1 coordinate 23,749, forward strand.
AACTGCAGGACTCAAAATGTAATATATATGATCCAGTGCCCCTGCCAAAAAGCATATATTGGCGAGACTTCCAGAGAAGTACGACTACGGCTAAATGAGCACAAATCAGCCATCAGATTAAAACGGGCCAATGCCCCATTAGCTGAACACTGGGATACCCAAAAGCACAATGTGGAGGATCTCAGATGGTGCATACTTGAAGTAGTTAAACTAACCACCAGAGGAGGTGATCTGGACATGAAAAGAAGAAAGAGAGAGCAATACTACATGTCCAAATTTAACACCTTCAAAAATGGATTAAATAGTAAGGAAGAGTGGGATAGGATTCTGTAGTACTTCCAGGAGGCGACAAATTCCGTGCCCGTGGGAATAAAATGTAAATCAGTAATCAATCTACACCTAACATTAATACATAGGAACCTCAAATATAGGGTAATAAAGTTGGAAGTAATCACCGGACTACGAGACCTAACAATAGATGTCGTCTGGGTAAATAGCATACAGCTAAGAGCCAGCTCTTATCATAAAAAATTGTAGACAGGTTGAATTCTATACCACTTAAAGATGGCCGCCCTGTGACATTGCATTAAGGAGCAGCTTAACGCATTTTGCGACTTAATAGCCCTTTCCTGGCACCCCCAGTAAACAACAAATATGGGGATGTATAAGTAAAAACTGAGTATAAAGGAAAACAGACTCAAAAGAATTTCGAGAACTTAGGATTCAGAGTAGTACTATGAAAACATCCTTAAAGATGGCCGCCCCGTTTTTTCCACGTGGCCACGACTGCGTGCGCCGATATACGCGGTGACTAATCAATGCAAAATAAAAACGCGAGTCTAATAAACATCGCGGTAGCAAACATCAGGTTTACTGATTAAATAACTTACGTATAAATATATTTAATTCAATGCAGGACGTCTATAAAAATAAGGGGATGCAGTAGTAAAGAGCTAACATAGGGAAAACCAAACTCAAAAACACTTTAAAGTACCAATACGAGAGGAAGCGGTACAATCAAACATATTTAAAGATGGCCGCCATGTGTATTCCTCACGGCCACGACCCCTCGCGCTAAGCTACGCGATTACCCAACAACGCAGAAAATTTATGCGAACTAAATAAACAATATTTGAGTAACCAAAAGTCAGACTAACGAAATAACCAATAGAAAAACAAATTTATCGAACCACAAAAGGAGATTAAACCGACCCTTTAGGGTTGAATAAGGATAACGCATTACTAGGCAAACACATGTAAAGATGGCTGCCAAACTAAACATCAATTAGCGCGAGTAGAACAAAACGCAGGTGATACTACTTCAGCCCAATTAAGTTACCCACAAGACCTATATAAACGTAGAATCTGCGCAGTGGAAATCAGAGACCACTCGCAAGACGGCAGAGGAGGACACCCGGAAAACTCGATGAGATTTGTCAAAATGTAAGTACTAAGCGCGACCCCCTAAACAACTCTTTAATAAGGACTAATCCCTAACGGAATGTATTTAAAATAGTCACTTCCGTTTTTTTCCTCCATCTACTCCATAGTGAAATGACATCTTCAACCTGAGTGTACTAGAAATCCCTCGCTCTAAAGAAAAAAATAGCGGGCACCACAAAGACAGTGTGGGAGGTAAGACTAACATTCTGAAAGACATGCTGGTAAAGATTCTGTTAATATAGATCCTTTAACTGGAACGGACTTTAATTAGTTATGTCCCGCAACCCTCCAATTTACTTTATAGTAAAAGGACACTTCCATCCTGAATGCACCAGGAAACCCCGAATCCTAGAAACCAAGAGCGGGCACCGCAAAGACAAGTTAGGAGGTAAGAAACAAAAACTGAAACATAGGTTACCCACAAAACAGTAATATAATGAGGCAAAACCCTAAAAACAACCCCCTTCGGGTTTTTGTCATCCAGCCTCAGGTTAATAGGAATTGTGAACCTAATACCGGGTTGTGGAAAGGTATACCGTCCTCTGCATAAGATACAACTGCCAGAAACCACAGGTACCATTAAGACTATTTCTAAAAAAGTAAAGAAAAATAGAACCATGTTATGGTAAAAAAGGAGTGATCACCACCTAATCCAATGATTTGTCTAATAGGCAGACAGCTAATTTATACTTACGGAGCAGCGGATCAACATTGACCCACTCCAACTAAGAAACAGTTTTGATCAAAGAAAGGTAAATAATAAAGCTAACAAATTCATGTTGAAACCGCATGTAAAAAGATCCTATTAAAAGTCGAATTAACGCTTTAGCTCATGATTTCTCTAATGACATTTACAGAAATTGAAAAAATCCAGATATGGTTATACATCGCCAATTATACAAAAAAAGCGATTGACCTACAAACATCTAAGGTATGTAACGAAAACGCAGATATACCAGATGCTTAGAAATAAACCACATTAGATGTAAAGAAAAGACTATGGGAGGGTCTCCAAACTAGTGGGCCTCCGCATACGATTGCCTAGAAAGTGTTGGGCACCAAAGGACGCTAAAAAAAGGGTGAGAAAAAACAGAAGTTGTGGGACTCACGAATATAGAAGGGAATGTTTACTTGAAAAAGAATGGAGAAGAGCCGTTTTTGTTATACTATGCGATGAATGTAGAATAAATGTAGTGTCTTTGATTTAAGGAATAGAGCTACTGTGACATGACGATATGATGTGTAGTTAGAAAATGATGAACACTGTTTGGCCGCAAAAGATAATATACAAAATGCTAATATAGTATTCTTATTTTTAAATTCCAGTGATTTTAACATAACACACTGTCCTGAAGAAGGTGACGACACAATATCACCGAAACGCCGCGTCAACAATTTTTCTGTTTGTGTTATAAATTTGTTTGTGCAGCAAAGTGCACCTTGTTTTTAACTATCTTGTGATTATTGCCATATCATGTGTGTTTTTAACTTATAAATGTTTTTATGAATAAATGTAATGTTCCGAAAGTCGGCCTGAACAGAGAATAATTTATAATAAATTTTCTTTTTTTATATACATGTCACAGTTGAAGAGTTTATATTTTTCACAACGTTAAGTCTGTCATAATGATGTTCAGTAAAGGGTATGAATTAGAGTGTAAATTCAGTGATCCCAGTACAACTTTGTGATACTTGTTTTGGCTCACCTTAAGCGCCCTCCGTACATTTCTCAGAGACGTAAGTCTCTAGTTCTGATTTGATGAAAAGGGAACTTGTCTTGTTTTGCGACTCTTAACCCTCTCCCTTTTCACTAAGGGTTTCTCCTTCCAAATTTGAAGTCCTAACTATATTACTGCCATTATCTGTGGAAACATAACCAATCACACGCTTTCTTGGATGCAGCCATTCAAAGACCTTACTGTTAAACTCCTCCAAAATGTTTACTGCAGTATGAGATTTCTCCATGGCAAACATGGCTATTGTTGCATGTTTCCGACTAGCTTGAAAAATTGTAGCAGTGTCAACACCTGCAGACATCTTGTCTCTAACCCCTGCAAAAGAGACCCAGTGTGCAGTGATGCACATGTAATCAAGGGCTTGGCAACTGGTCCACATGTCTGTTGTCAGGTGGATAGTGTGAACAGCACTCTTCTGCAAAACTGCCCCAATCACTTCCAGCACATCTTGATGTAGTGCTGGAACCGCAACTCTGGCAAAATAGGACCGGCTAGGAACCTTCCATTTAGGGCAGACTGTTGCCACAAATTCTCGAAAACCCACCCCTTCCACGAAAGAAAAAGGGAGAAGGTCCAGTGCTAACATTTTAGCCAGCATTGCATTATAAAGACGTGCCGTTGGGTGGTTGCGTTCTAATGGCGCCTCCGACCAAAACATGCTTTTAATGGTGGTCTGGAGCGTTTTCATACGTGATGATGATGATCCAGACTTCTTCAACCCAGTTAGGCTCATTGATGTACTTTTTTGCATTGGTGTCTCTCCCAGAATCTTAGTGTGCCTCATAAATGTTGCTGGGGTAGAGGGTGTGGGCGCTACCACTGCAGTGCTGCTGCCAGGGGTACTGTGTGTACCAGAAAAAATGTCTGTCGCTTCTTCACCTCCCCCCTGCACGATCATCAGCCCCTCGTCATCATAAGATGCAATATCAATGGATACATTTGGATTTGTTGTACTTTTGGCTTCCCGGATCTTACTTAGGTGCGCCTCCCAATGGATAGTGTGGTGTTTTTGGAGATGGCCTCTTTGGCTTCCGGTACCATAGTTGGCATGGCCGAATTTGACTCTGTTGTGCACTTACAGTTACAGCACCACTACTTGAGGTAACGGAGGTCGAGCTGGATGGAGGTCCCTGCCGGCCCTTCTGAAGAGAAAATATGGCAGCTGTAGGTCGTGTTGGTGTAGTAGTTATCTGTGTTGGTGGTGGTACCAGTGCCACGCCGCCCACATCCCGCTCAGCAGCAATTTGGGAAAGGGTAAAAATGTCTGTCTGCTGCATGCCTACTGGGGCTGTAGTGAGGACTGTGATGACTGGGTCATCATCGTCAGATTGTTCATCAGCAGCAGGATATACCACTTCTTCCACTTATTGTTCGTCGTCATCACCCATAAGTGAAAGCCTTGCGGGAGCCTTCCTTTTAGGCTTAGGTGTGCCTCCCTCTCAGACTGCATTGGTGGGTTCCAATCAAGATCTAGGTCATCAGAGGGAAGGGGGCTTGTAGAAGAACTTGTACTAGCCCTCCTTGACCTTTTTCTTGCTGGGAATCTGGAAGACAATGGATCATCAGGAGGAGTGGCTTGCTCGGATGATACCTCAGCTTGAATCTCGATTTCCTGATGTGCCCCTACTTTTGGAAGAACAAGCATTGTGGGCAGTTGTGCCTCTCCATTCGCCTCTCCATGCACCTCTAATTGCGCCTCTCCATGCGCCTCTCCATGCACCTCTACTTGCGCCTCTACTTGCGCCACTCCTTGCGCCACTCCTTGTGCCACTCCTTGCGCCTCTCCTTGTGGCTCTCCTTGCGCCTCTCCTTGCGCCTCTCCTTGTTGCACCTGTGGTTGTCGATGTGGCTGTGGTTGAACACTCGTCAGATGAGTTACACCCTGCATTGATTGGATGCTACTTTCGGGCGATGAGTCAACACCAACTGGTCGATGGTGATTGAGCAATTAAAGTGGCTGCCCCTGCAGCACTCATGGCCTTGGGCCTAACTTGGCGTGGTGGCACTGAGACCAATGAAGCTGAGGTGCTGCTCCCAGCTTGGTGCCCGGCGGACACCGCTGCTGCAGGCGTAGTTTTTTTCCCCCCACAAAAGTGTCTGTGGGCACACCAGTCTCCTTGGTAAGTGGCGCCACTTGCTTCTTCTGCTCCTTCATACTGGCAACTTTCTTGGTAGAGGAGCTACGGCTACCTTTCTTTGGGCCCATCTTCTTCAGATGTCAGAACAGCAGGCCGCAGTTGCATGAGTTGCAGAGTTGTCTGTGGCCACACGTGATGTCACGTGACGTTGTGCTGCACACACTGCAGCAGGACTTCTTCCTGGCACTGATGATGAACGATGAGGATGATTCCTGGTTCTCTTTGTGCACCTAAAAGCAAAGGAAGCCAGATGAACATCAGTTAAATAAATGTTGCATATGTTGTGCTTCAATTAATATTTGCAACTAGGCATTTATTATTATTGCAACACACCCAAAAACGAAAAGACCAAAATAAAAATTTTAATTATTTCTAATCAAAAATGGATGTTTACATTAATTGAAGAGAGACCACACAGAGAGTTGTTTCATGCACCACTGAGTACCCCTGGGCATAATGGATAAAAGGAGGCAGACTGGGTGCAGGCCTATGGCACAAAGCATACTGCCTGGCTTCAAAATGGCCCCTTGACCCCCACCCCCATGGCCAGGCCCTGCCTGGACCATGCCTCAAAATGGCACCCACCCACATGGCCAGGCCCACACAACACTCCAAAAAAGTGAAAAACACACAAAAATCACCCCAATCCAATGCCATCCATGCCCAAAATGATGTTTAAATTCAAGAGACCCCATAGAAAGCCTTGTTCCATGCACCACTGAGTACCCCTGGGCATAATGGATGAAAGCAAGGCAGATTGGGTGCAGGCCTATGGCACAAAGCACACTGCCTGGCTTCTAAATGGATCCTTGACCGCCACCCACAAGCCAAGCCCTGCCTGGACCAGGCCTCAAAATGGCCCCCACCCACATGGCCAGGCCCCAACAACTCCCCAAAAAAACTAAAAACACACAAAAATCACCCCAATCCAAGGCCATCCATGCCCCAAATGATGTTTAAATTCAAGAGACCCCAGAGAAAGCCTTGGTCCATGCACCACTGAGTACCCCTGGGCATAATGGATGAAAGCAAGGCAGATTGGGTGCAGGCCTATGGCACAAAGCACACTGCCTGGCTTCTATATGGCCCCTTGACCCACACCCACATGGCCAGGCCCTGCCTGGACCAGTCCTCAAAATGGCCCCCACCCACATGGCCAGGCCCCAACAATACCCCAAAAAAGCAAAAAACACACACAAATCACCCCAATCCAATGCCATACATGCCCTAAATGATGTTTAAATTCAAGAGACCCCACAGAAAGTCTTGGTCCATGCACCACTGACCTCTGGGCCTACTGGCTGGTGTGGCTTTACACGCACCCCAAAATTAAAAAACAAATCCACATATAACAGCGAGCTATTCAATTCCATGACATAAATGATATTTAAGGTAAACAAAACTCACAGAAACAGTTGTATCATGCACCCATGACTAACCCTGGGCCTACTGGATACTGTGCCTACCCACAAAATATTTTTTTTAAGTTGTGAAAAGTTTAAAAATTGTAGTTGCAGCAACTGCAATGCCCCAAACAAACAACACCAACTTACTTGTAAAATCTCAAATCCAAAAGTAATCCAAAAGTGATCCAAATAAAAAGTCCTCAAATACAAATATCCAGCCGCAGCCACAAAAAGTAATCCTTCCAGTTCCAGATCCAAATGAAAAGTGACCAGGACATGGACAAAGCACTGGGAGGAGCCTGCTGGACAGGAACGGGAAGTTGGAGACTCTGGGACAAAAAAGTGCAGCCAAATGTCAATCTGAAATCATCATTTTCAGAAGGTTCATGCTGCCTGCGGTAGATATCTTGTGCAGAACTGCAATTTTAGCAAGTTCGGGAAAGCGAGCTGTTCAAATCTCCAGCTGCGCGTCGCATCTACGTGTTCGCAATTGTTTACTCCCGCAATGCGTGATCATGGGCCCTTATGACGTAGTCGGGTTCTCAAACTCTTGCAGTGCAAGATGGCAGGCCGCTATGACGTACTCGCGGTCGAAAAGCCTCGCGCAATCACGCAGCCAGATCCAAAATGGCGCAGCCCACTCAAACCGGGAGGAAAAACAACTCGGCAAACTCAGAATCACAGTAAGTCAACGCCGCGCGTGCGAGATTGTATTTTTTAAGCACGACCAAGCAAAAAAATCTGCCAGCTTGCGAATTGCAAATTTATTGACAATTTTGCGCGAAATTGCCAAACATTCGCAAATTCCACGAGCGGAACGGATTTTCAGCCCACACTTAGTTTGGACCCTAGATAGGATCTGAAACAATCGGTAGTGGCCTTGTTTCTGTTACATGGACTGGCTGCTCCCTTCTAACTAGCCCCATTATGGCATTGCTGCCCACCATATGGATGAATTGGTCGCTTACCAATAGCTCACAAATGATGATCACCCTGACCTTTGTTATTTCTACCGCTTTACTCTCTTTGTGCTGTTGAACACGCTAATTTTGGTCTAACACAGTATGGCTACTGCCCACTGAGTCCTCATAGTTACCATCTCCTGGTTGAATAGGATTCAGTGCATAGTTCACAAATGCTATTTCACCCTGACCTTTTAAGCCCTACTGTTTAATTTTCTTTTTGCTGTTGAATTTTATCTCCCTGCATCGTCCCTTCTCTCCCTTTAATTATTTGCCATCCAGTAACCCTTCCCCCGTTCCTGTATCTATATATCCCTCCCCCTCTCTCTTTCCCTTACGGTTTCCATATATCCTTCCCACTCTCCCTTTCTCTTCTGATAACCACATATCCCTCCCCCCTTCCCCACAGTCCCATTCTGTGACCAAACATGTACCCCCCCAATCCCCTCCACATTCCCCCTGACCCTGCTCTCTCCAGACATGGCGCCAACTCCTGGAACATCCTATACCTGTCTAATCTCTCGAAAAGAGCCAGAATTTGTGTTAAACAACAACTCTTGCTGCGTCTTCCTGAAACTCTGATAGTTGATACCTACCATAGCCTCTCCCCTCCTAACTTTATTTTTTACTCTAAACGCACATCTAAATGGAAAACCATTTTCCTTCACCATCTTACAATCTCTAAATCAATCAAAATCCCTTATGGACTACCCCATCCCCTGCCATTTCTTGGTGAGATTGACATTTCCATTTTTAAATCTGGTAACATTCTCATTCAATCCTCTGAATACCACCTCAACATCTTTGACAGCCACTTCAGTTCTCTATCCTACAAACTATCCCAAGCAGTTCTTAACCCCACCTTAACCCAACTGCCGACACCCTCCTATCATCTCCCACCTCCCCAGTCCAGACCTTTCCCCTCTACACGTCTCAACCACCCCTGTGTTTGATGAGACACCAATGCTTCATGCTGGATCCTCCCCACAATCCCACCATTATGTTGGCTCTCTCCCCTACTCAAAACATTGCTTTCTTTCACTCTGCCCCTACCTTCTTACCTGATCCTTCCCCTCTCCTACTCTCGGGTACCTTCCTGAGTCCCGTCCGGTCCTCTCCCCTTCGTCCAATCCTTCTCCCCCTCCTTCTACTCCCTTCATCGATATCATCAGTCTGCTCTCCTACCTAAGTATGGGCGAATTTTGTGAATCAGCGGTTCGCGAATTCGTGCAAAATCGCAAAAAAATCAGCAAATTCTCAGATTTCCACGCGAAATCGCAGATTTTTTTGCGATTTTGCACCATACTTAACTGGAGTACTTTCTACTGGCTAATTAGTAAGTGCTACCTCGTTGGGTAAATGTATAGTGCTTTTCCTGCACTACAGCTGCGTAGGGCCAGAAGAGTTGCCTCCAGTGACCATGTGTGTGTAATTTTGCCATCGCACCGAAGGGCTCCGTGGTCCCTCAAGTGAGTGTCCATCATAGTGTGTAAAGGGCGGGAAGACGGTGCACACCGCTAGTGTGTGTGGGGGGGCATACGGGGGGCCTTCTATGCAAGTTCACATGCCTCTTGTGTGTATAAAAGGACAGGCACCGATCAGAGTAGCAGATGAGGAGAAAGAAGCTTGTGGTCACAGGAACTGCAGGGGGATAGAGCTCGTGAAAGTCAAGGATGCAAAGGCCTCCATCAAGCATCATAGCTAATTTTCGACGGTAGATAGGGGGAGAACACACACCTGCCCAGCCTCGACAAACCGCACATTTTGTTTGGGCTGATTAACTTTGCCATCGCGCTGAAGGGCGCCGGGGTCCCTCGAGTGAGCTGTCCATCATAGAGGCTAAAGGGCGGGAAGACGGTGCACACCACTAGTGTGTGTGGGGGGGCCTTTGTAAATGGTTACAAAGAAATTAGCTTCAACTTGGGCACCTGCTGTAACCCTGTAAGTGCTTCCTGAGCAAAATGCGTCCCGCTCGCGGATTCGCGGATGTTGCCGCGATTTCAACAGAATTGCGAAATCACGGAAAATCCGCAAATTCCGCGAGCGGAACGAATGTTCCGCCCATACTTACTCCTACCCCTCACCCCTGAATCTCCCATGATATCGCTCCTTATTCACATTCCTCCCCTTTGTACCCCCCTTGTCAATTCCTCGAGTTCTAGCACCCACCCATTTTTTACTGTCTCTAACAACCTCTCCCCTCTTAATTCTAATTTCCTCCCTTTCTCTTCCTCCAGCCCTACCTCAACTTTACTGTCCCCCACCACTGGACTATCCTACTGTACTCTCCCTTATGCCTAACTCTCCATCTTCTTATAACATCCTCCCCACTCAACCCAAAGTGGTTGATCCTGGTATACCTCACCCTCTACTGTCCTCTCCCGTTTCTGAATCTAATCCTTTACCGCCCTTCTATATGCAAAATACTTTGTTCAATAGCATCCTCCCCACTCAACCCGAAGGGATTCCTCCCTGCATCCCTTACTCTCTCTCATCCTCGCCTATCACATCTCCTGACTCTAGTACTAAACCGCCCTTCTCTACTCTAAATCCCTTGTTCAATAACCAGAACACTGTCCCTACTTCCACCTCCTGCCTCATCCCCCTCAACTCACTCGATTTCCTTCCTCTATCAACAATGACCCCCCACCATTCCCCTCCTCCTTCTCCACTGACTCTCCCCTTTATCTTATAGCTTTAACACTAACCAACAGAGACTGCAAACTCTCAGCTATGACGACTGAACGTTTGCGTCTCAAAGAGGATTGCTCCTCCCTTCCTATTACCCCTACTATAAATACCAAACACTTGAAGTGGATTAGAAACATCAAACAAATCTCCCCAGGTATACTTGAATCTAAACTCCATGCAAAACTTCATCCCCTCCCTCTCTCCCAAAATGATAACAAAGTCACAGATCACTTTAATAAGACAATTAGTGACATTGTGGACCAAACTGCCCATCTTAAACTTAAGCATCAAAGAAGAATTCTGTCCAAATCTTGGTTCAATCCGGAACTCAATCTCGAAAGACGACAAGACTGGCAGAAAGAACATGGAGGCAACACCCCGCTTCCTCTCATCTTGCCCTCCTCAGATCGGCTAGATCAATTTACAAGAAACACATTTTCACTGAAATGGCAACCTATTTCCGAGCTTAACTTGAGCGTACTAAAAATCGGCCCAGAGACCTTTTTAACATGGTCAGAAAACAAATGTCATCTGCCCCTCTTGAGTTGATGACCTCAACTGAGAGATGTAAGGAGATTTCTAACTTCTTCACTGACAAAATAGCCAGAATTGACCAATCCTTCCATTCTCCTCTCGTTATGACCGGCCCCCCATTTGCGCTTAACATTACCAATGTCACCCCCTTACTAACTCCACCCCAAACACTTAATCCTCCCACTTACCTACCCTTCACTAATACTCAGGATGACAACCCTCCCAAATTATTTCTGAAAAACAATGCCTCCTGACATAATTTCTGTCCTATGACTGAGCTTGAAGTATTCAATATAATTTCTAAACTTAAGCCAAACTCTCACACCAAAGATCCTCTACCTTTTAACCTTGTTCATGAACTTTATCACATCATTGCCCCTTCTTGGACTGATATCATCAACTCCTCCCTCGCCACTGGTTGCGTCCCCGACTCCCTTCAACTCGGTCAAATCACTATTATTTTAAAAAACCTCACTACTGACCCCAATGATCTCAACAATCTCCACCCTATCTCTAATCTCTCTCCTCTTTCTAAAGCCCTCGAAAAATGTGCATTGCTTCAATTGGACAAACACACATGCAATTTCAATTTACTTGACTCCCTTCAATCCGGCTTCAGAAAAGTTAGCAGTACTGAAACCACCATGCTAAACATTGTGGATGACATCAATGTTCCCCCGATAATGGTGAATCCATCCGTCTTATACTCCTCGACCTGTCTGCAGCATTCGATACTGTTAACCATTCTTCTTTACTGAACTCACTTAAATCCTGCCTTGACCTTAATGGTCAGGTCCTCAAATGGTTCTTTGTCTTCCTTCAACACAGAACACAACAAATCAAAATTAAAGACTGCCCCTCCAAACCTACATCTGTCTCCCTGGGCATCCCCCAGGGCTCTATTCTCTCCCCATCCCTCTTTAACCTCTTCATGGAACCCCTTACCCTCATCCTGAAACAAGATGGAATCAATTATCATTTCTAGGCCGATGATACCCAACTCTACCACAAGATTAGATCCCATTCAGACATACTGCATCTCCACAACACCCTGAGTGAGATCCAAGGCTGTTTTTTCCCTAACCACCTCAAACTGAACCTGAAAAAAACAGAAAATATTCTCTATTCTCTCAAAATATAACCGTCTCCCCATCCAAAGCTGTATTTCGGACCTCCAAACTTGACTATGGCAATGCGATAATCTCCGGAACCCCAAAAATACCACTAACCCCCCCCCTTGGATCTGTGCTCCACTTGGTGGCCAGGCTCATCACTGACTGTAAACGATTTGCCCACATCTCGCTGACCCTCAAAGCCCTCAATTGGCTACCCATTGAAGGTAGATGCCTCTACAAGACCACATGCTTTACACACAAAGCTTTTCACCAACAAACCCCGCACTACCTTACAAACAAACTCAACAAAGTGGGGTGCTCCTGACCGACGAGAAGCACCAATGCTCTCCTCCTCGTCCCCTCTTTGTTTAAAAAGAAATCTACCCAATCTCGCTCCTTCTCCGAGAATGTCTGAACATCTGGAACTCACTCTCTAAGGACATGTGCTGTAACCCCTCCTAGTTTAGCTTTAAAGAAGACCTTAAATTTCACCTCCTCAACAAATACTTTGGTCCATAACCTCTCCTCTAACCCTGATCTCTTCCTCCCCCTTTATTAATGATACTTTTGCTTTCTCCCTTGTTCTCTCCTTGCCCCCCACTTTATACAGCCGCCCTCTTCACTGCGACCTCTCGCCCATTCTACCCCCTCCCAATGCCCTCCTACCATTTCCCTCCCATCACAACCCTTGTCTTTTCTCCTTCACTCGCTCTACTATTCCTCAAAATTCCTCTTCCCCACTTATTTAATTAGCCGTTCATATCACGTTAATCCGCCCAGATTGTTGGCCCCCCCTTTACTCTATTATTGCGCCCTACCTGCTTGCTTTTATTACCTTTGCAAAATTGCTCCACCTCATTTCTTCCTCTCAGGTAAATTGCTATTGTCCGTCCCTTTTTATTTCCAAACCATTTGTGATGTTGTAACTGACTGCTTTTGTTTTTTACCCTTCTGCCCCCCTCTTGTGTATATTTCTTGTGCTTGTCCCTTTTTAGGTCTAAATCAATTTTTGGTGTTGTTATTTGACTGTTTATGCCTTACCCTGAACAATTGTTTATATTTTTTGTACTGCTTGAGCTCCTGTAAAGCGCTCTGATACCCACAGGTCTAGCCAGCGCTATATAAAACCTTTCAAATATTGCAATATCATCTGCATAATCTAAAATCTTGGTTTCATATCCTTTAGCAGTTACGGGTTTAGTTGCTTGATTGTGTACAATTTGGTTGATAAATGGGTCTACATAAATGGCAAATAAAATTGGGGAACAAGGGCATGTTGTTTTGCATTTGGTCACCCCTAGTGGGATGGGTGTGCTCAGACGTGAGTCCCATGCTCTCCACACCACTGGAGTCAAGCTATCCTGGCTGAAGACGGCTGATAGCCAGAAACCGGTCCTAGGATGCTTGATTCCGGTCTAGGAAAGACATGGCTTGGCAGTTCGGGCTGGACTGCTCCCATGAGGCACAGGGTCAAGGCTGATTTGCATATGGCCATGTCTGAACTGGGGTGGTGTGGAGTGCAAAAAAACAAGGGATTTAGGCCCAGATCTCTGTACTGGAGTGAATGTATGACATGTAAGCATGGGCAAATTTTGAGAATCTGGCGTTCGCGAATTTGCGTATTTGCGAACTCGCAATCCGCAAAATCCGCGAATTCTCGCGAATTTGCGGATTTTTTTTTTGTGTTCGCAAGGGTTTCTGCCAGTTCGCGAGGGTTTTGTATAGGGGTGGGTGGCCAGCTACGCTCCCTGCACGGAGTGTGCGTTGTGCCGCCTACTCCGCATTTTGCGGAGCGGGCGTAGCCAGGCGGCACTACGCATGCTCCGCAGACGGAGCGTAGCTGGCCGCCACCCGCCTCCCTCCCGCCCTCCCTAAATATTTTCAATTAAAGGAGTAAAATAATTAAAACGCACTTACCTTGCCCGCCGCTGCCCGCCGCGTCCCCGGGACTCGCTATCTTCCGTCTTCCATCTTGTTTACTAATGCGCATGCGCGGGCGGCCGCGCATGCGCATTTTCTTGTGAGAAATGCGCATGCGCAGCCGCCCGCGCATGCGCATTAGTAAACAAGACGGAAGACGGAAGATAGCGAGCCCCGGGGACGCGGCGGGCAGCGGCGGGCAAGGTAAGTGCGTTTTAATTATTTTACTCCTTTAATTGAAAGTATTTAGGGAGGGCGGGAGGGAGGCAGGTGGCGGGGCTGGCGGCAAGTGGTGTTTGCGTAGTGGGGCTACGCGGAGTGCGGAGGTGGGCGTAGTTTCTCGCCCACTTCGCGTAGCTCCGCGAATCCCCACTACGCACACTACGCCCAAGGCTAATTTTGTACCAGTTCGCAATTGCGAACTTACTTGTCGGCTCGCAACGGTCGCGACTATGTTGTTTCTACGTCTGGTTCATCATCACAGGTTCCCAGCACCCTCTGTTTCACCACTGCCACCCTCTGTTTCACCCATGCCACCCTCTGGTACATCAATGCCACCCTCTGGTTCATCATCACTGTAGATTATGGGGGGGAAAAGCAAGCACACCTGCCCTGCTTCAACTGACATGAATTAATTTGGGGTTGGTTTATTAATGTGTCACTGTTTTAAAATTCCAGTCTGGCACCTGCTTCCTCCTTATCTGTAATTTGCTTTCTGTTGCAGTGCAATTTTTTTTCCAGGACCTTTGTGGCCTACTTGTAGCTATTCTATGAGCCTGCTGTGAGGGTCAGAGCAGGGTCATACATTTGTTGCAACTAGCAACTGAACTCTGGAGGGGCCCCAGTCAGGAAGCACTACAGGGAATGGTTACTAATGATGAGTTTGAACTTTTGCACCTGCTGAGTGCTTTCAGTTTTGCAAAACTCATTTTTCTGCAATTTCGCGGGATTCGCGGGGCGCGAACTTGCGCAAGATCGAATTCGGAAGCCGCGAATTTGTGCGAATATGCAATTTTTTTTTTTGCGGCGTGTTAGTTCGCAAGGTTTTGTGTGTTTTAGCGAGCCGCTTGTAGCGCAACGGCATGAAGTTACCCTCACGGTCGTTCACGGGCGCGGCCATCTTGTTTGCATGACGTATTTCCGTTTCCGGGTGCGATGTGTAATCTCGCAATCTGTGCGGCTCGCTAGTACAATTTAGCATGTGTTCGGGAGGAAAATCTCGCGCAAACTTACCCACGCGGTCGTGAACGGGCGCGGCCATCTTGTTTCTCATTCATTGCTATGGTTCTGGGCATGCCTTTTCTATCCTCTCTGAATCTCTGCCATCCTTTGCTTGTTTGAAGTTTTTTTTAATCTATTTTACTTATTATCTATCCCTCTATTTTTCTATCTCTATATTTATGTGTTTTCTGCTACTTTTGGTTAATTTTAAACTACTTTTTAAAACTCTTTTCTTTTCTTCTCTTCCCTATTCTATTTTCTTTAAATATTTAGCTTCCTTTCTGCCCAGACCATGGTAAAGGGAGCCGGGAAGCATCCCGAGAAGGGGAAGGGTCCCGCACCCCGTGCCCGGCTCCCGTGCGGGCGTTTGAGGGGGGAGCAGGTCGCACCCCGGGAGATCTTCAGCCTGGAGGAGGTGGCCGCACTAAATTTTTATGTTCAGCGCCGCCTCCCCAGGACCATCATGGCAGGCGGCAATATCGCTAGCGGGTACGGGATCCAGGAGCGCCGGAAGCGGTGGCGAGAAGGTGTGCCGGGCCATGTACCACCACTCTCGGGTCCGGCGCACCTACAACCAGGCCACCCACCGCTGGACGGATGTCCTGGACCGGGAACGCGATCTGCTCGACCTGCTCGGCCTTGAGATCCCCGGGCTTGGTGAGTAGTAGTAGCTATTTCTTTACTACTCTGTTTTCTCCTGCTCTGTGTGTTATTATATTGCAAATTTTTGTTTTTTACCAAGAGCAATAATGCTGCTGATTACATTGTAGGTAAATTATATTTCAAAATCTTCTGTGCATTTCAGGTGCACTGCTCTCCTTCTCAGTAGTGTTGCTACTATGCTTATTTGTTTTCGATTTTGTGTTCATTTCATTGGCCTGTGAAATTATGTATGAGTGTAGTTTAAAGAACTGCGTAATGCTAGACACTAAGGGTCAGATTTTTAATTACCGGCGCATCCCTGCAAAGTAGCAGGGATGCGCCAGTAATTGTGCGCCACGCCACCACCACCCATGGTGCGCCGTATTTACAATGCGGCGCACCATGGGCCCAAAACGTCACCAAAGCGTTACGCATCTGTGCCGTAAAGGCGGCGCATTGCTGGAGTTGCGTCGCAACGATGGCGCAGCTCCATCAATGCTCTGGGGTGCCCTATCTCCCCAATGCTGCGTCAAGCCGTACGTCTGCTTCAAGCAGGCGCAGGGTTTGAGTCACGCATCATTGTCCTCAAAGTGACTGATTGAAATCTTGTAGATTTCCCTCAGCCACTTTTAGGATGCGTTCCTGCGCAGAAACGCCCTCCCTTGCGCCGGAAGGCCCCCTGATGGCGCAGGGCTTTACAACGTGATGCATCTCCCATATGCTTCACGTTGTTAATATACGCCGCACCATGGCGCCTCTTTTGTTCTGCCACTGCGTCACAAAAGTCACGCAACAATGGAGCAAAAGAGCCGCAAGGGGCTTCTAAATCAGCCCCTACAGACTCAAGTGCAGTCCTTCCTTTGTACACATGGCGATAAGAAGAAATAGTGGTGGTGGATTGATAGTTTGAGTATTTTAATGACTGGTTAATGCAGTAGGAAACTTTTTAGTGTTGTCGCTGATCTGCAATCACAATGGACTTTGTCTGTCACTTCGCGTGCTGCGGACTGCTGCCTGCCAGTCCTAGGCGAACCTTTTTAGTACTTTGTTTAGTGAGTTACATAAGAACTTTCCAAGTCGACGGTCCGCAAATCAAGCAATACTAATAACGTAGTAGACCACATGAGATCAGTCAATATATCCAGTGGAATAATTGTCTATTTGCTATTTCGCCAAAATATTTTGTTATTGTTCTTTTGAAATGTTTGATTTGGTTGACAAATATCATCCATGTTTTCTGGTCTTTCTTTCTTTCATGTTGTACATCAGCTCCCCCCAGGGGCAAGAGGACACAGGAGGAGGAGGCTGCTGTTCAACAGGATGCAGGCCAGGATCAGGCAGGCGAGGGCTCCTTTGCCTGCCCCGGTAAGTTTTAATTTTAATATAGAGTACCTATTTTTTCCTAGCGTTCCTCATTCGATTTTTTCTAAATCGTCTTTGATCTTCTTGTAGACTGTATCTAAATTCTTATCCTGCCTCGACTATGACTCCCTGTGGTATTACTAGATTATTCTTATTAGTCTGTCTGTGTAGCTAACTAAGATTGCACATTTGGCAATTCCATTGGACTCCCATTCTAGTCAGCAATAGCTCTATGCACTGAGTGCAGTCCTCTGGGATTGTCCATAATGTCTTTTCAAGTCTTCTAAATGTTTATGCTTTGACAATTGCCAACAATAAAAAGGTGAATGACCACCAAGAAAGAATAAGATACTACTTTACTTTTGGTTTGGATAGGAGGACAATCCATTCTACTACTGTTGCAGGGACAAATCTGCACAAACAGAACTATGGCTACTAAATAATGCATTGCTTAGCTTATCAATTATAATAGGTGCTGTTAGACTTTCCACATACCTCAGTAATAACAGACTTTTGAGCTGAACCATCAATCTCCTTACTGACTAGATAGTGTGGCAGAGTCATTTAGCTCCCAAAGTCACCGATGATTGATCCCCAATGATGATTAGATTCTCCAACGCAGTACGGAGTCAGAGTCAAGAAGTGTCAGAGGCACGGACTCATGCTTGCAAAAATTCCAAAACCTTTAGCTCAGCCACTCTAGTCTGGAGGACCAAAAACCACAGAGTCTATTTAAGTTTAAAAGCTTTATTAAAAGTAAACACATTTATTAAAATCAAGTTTGTCATAAAACTAAACGTTTAATTGAAAATGAAAAAGTGCTTAGTGCTGACGATTAATTGGACACATTTCTTGTGGTCGAGCCGAGCTCTCACCTGGTTTGAACTTGATCTTGCTCGTGTTCTTAGAAGTCAAGCTTCTGTCTGTTAGGAGAAAAAGTGGTGCGTGTTAAAAATAAAAAGCAAGCATTCATCAGTTGTGCCAAAAAGTGCAGCAAGACAACAGCCTTCCCTGGAAAAAGGGAAATTTTTACTTTAGAGTAGACAGTCACAAATTATTACATTGTTTTCTGTTTTTTTCACATTTCTTTATTCCTCCTAGACCAAATATTATATAGTAGTGAGTGGTGTATTCTAACATTCTTAAATGTACTTTGTAGGAGGAACATCTGGTGGCGAGGCCAGCGCGGAGGTGGTGGTGGTAGATGAGGGGAACACTTCTGGGGAGGATGCGGTGCAAGTGCCGAACGACACCAATGTGCCTGTAAGGGTTCACACGGTGGTGGCGGGCAGAGGTAAGCTATATATTCCTTACTTATTGAGATTGAAGACTGCAGAGTGTGCTTTCTGCACGGGTGTATTATAAATCAACCAGGTAGTAGCCTCCTCTAAATGTACTTCGACTTAGCTGTGAAGTTTTTGGCGAGAAGAATCCCAATCAGATTTGAGATGAACTTGATGGATGGGATGAACGAAAAGCGAAAGAAGGGTGTAAGTAAGTGTGGAAGGACGAGAAATTTAATGATGACTGGCAAAGAAGAATGATATGTGTTTGCTTGGTCCCCGAGGTGGCTGGGAAGGAAAGAATATGGTATGGTGCATGGCTGGGTGAATGATGAAGCAAGGATGGGTGGAAGGAGAACAGCCTGGGTGGGTGAAACAGAAACTGTATGTGTGCATATACTTTGAATGGATGGATGCCTGGATCATGGTACTATCTGACTCTTAGATAGCATATGTGTATCTAGAGAGAGTAGACGGTCACTGGATGAACTAAGTGTTACTTTGAAGAGCATGTAACACCGCACCCGCACGTCCGTTCCAGTGTAGGAAAGGCAAGGAAAAGAAGTTGTAATTTTTTTCCAAATACTACCATGAATAGTTGCAGTAGTTTGTATTGCAACTGCAAGCACAGCATATATCCGGTAATTACAGTGGACACTCCCTACCTCTCTTAATAACTTTAGTTTAGTAGTAGTACGTCATTCATGTGTGGGTGTATCACTGTTCACTCAATAATAAGCAAAGCACCTAAAGTCATCCCATATGTAATCAAATACATCCCATGTGATACTCTGCCGTATGCACTGCCGTCACATAATGTAGAAAACAGGTGAACATCAACACCAAACTCACATATATTGCATTTGTGGGGCAATACAGCAAAGAAAAAACTGAACTACACGAGAATCCCTTCCACCCGGTTCTCAAAACTAGCGATAACAACCCACTGCGTGGGAAGAACTTTGGCATATTAAAAGAATGTACATGATAAAAGCATCAGCAACAGGATTTTTTTTTTGCAGAATAAAAACTGATACCCTAGAGACCCGAGGGAATCAAAAAATTGGCACAATGAATAGGTTGAGTAATATGAGCCACGTACAGTACTTCGTCCTAATGAGTGTCTTTCACTTACAGAGAGTGTGACAAGAAGATGGCACCACTCTCCAGGACCGCATGAATTGTGAAAACCCATAAACGAGGCAACAACTTGAGAGAATGTTTTTTTCACACGTTTTTATCTCATGCTTGTCACCTAACTTTTGTCCACAAGGGTTGTTTGTGAAAATTACATCAGAAGTATAGGATACATCCTTGACAACTAATCGTTGGCCTTTAGAACAAAAATTGTTTTTCAACCAATGAGAACAGTGAACGAATTCCTCTGTAGATATAGCAACAACCCAAACTATGTATCTACATTGAGAATATTTGGCAGCACAATTCTCAAATTTGTATTCCCAGGGAGGTGTTCCCTATCCCCTCCCCTCACCACTCCCTTGTTCCTCCCCTTCCCCCTTCACTCGCATGGCAAGAAAAGCATGGACTATCATAATTCATGGACATGTTTATAGATGGGGGCCATGCAAAAGATTTGGATTTTGAATTTCCACAGGCAAGTACGGTCCTAATTCAACATCGTCAACCCTTTTGTCTAGTAGGAAATTCCCAAGAACAGAAGACTGATAGAGGCGAGAGCCTTAGGCCACACTTATGTGCATAGTTTGCATGTATAATCAAGCAGGGATAGACACCGCAAGCCCTGACGAAGGCCCCAGACTCGAACGGGCTCTGAGAGGGGCCGAAACATGTTGGCAAATACAGAGCAGGTTTAGTTGAACAGTTACTTTCAACAAAAACCTAAAAATGTTGTTTTAACCATATCTGAATCGCCAGACCTCCCGAGGCTTCGCCGGGAGCAACAACGTTGCCGAGGCGCGGTGCAACGCTCTTTTTTAACTTGTGCTTGGATACTTTTACTCACCTTGCTCCTTGCTTCTGGGGCTGTACTGAGAACACCGCGCACCCCTTGTCCTCTTGGGACTTCCTTGTTTGCCGCCACCAGAGCGCCCCACGCTGAGCGTTCCCTCCCCCTCTGACGGGCAGGTCACGAGGGCGGGGACGGGCGTGTGTAACATCTTGGGCTGCTCTCTGGTTGGCGGGGCAGCTCCTCTGTCCCTCCACCCCCTGCCACGCCCTACTATTTCCGGTTCCCTACTTATGGCACTACTATCCCGGCCGCGCAGCGGACGAGCGCAGCGGGCGCGACGAAGGCGCGCTGAAGTTGCGCCTAAGTTAAGCCCGTCTGCGCCCGTCCGCGACGGGCCGGGACCAGGGGCCACACCCCCTGCCCCCTTGTTGACATATACGCCTGCTCAACTCCTCGCCTGCTCCTCTGAGGTGCCTCTTCCCCATACCCTCATGCAGCACCTTGTTGCATTAGATATCTATGTTCCCCGCTCAGATCGTGTTGTGTTTCCTCACCCAATTATTCCCCTTCCTACGCTAGATATCGATCCCCTCCCCATTGGACCCTCATCTCCCCCTCACACTGCTTCTGCTTATCTCCTCAACACTCGCTCGGCAGGCAAACACCAATTTGACCTGTTTAATCTTCTTACTACAGACTCCCCAGATTTTCTGTTCCTAACGGAAACATGGTTTTCGGAGGCCTCCCTACCCGACATTCTTGCCATCCTTCCCCATTCTTATTATGTCCTTCGGGCTGACCGCCCCGCGGACAAGATCGGGGGGGGTGTTGCCATGATTGTCCGATCCACTATTCAATTCCAGCTTCTCCCCCAAGCACCCATCGCTGGAGTGGACTTCCTGGTCGCTCGCTCCTCCAATCTGCTGGCACCTCTCACCGTTGTCCTTGTTTACCGCCCTCCCCTGAACATGCCCCTGTTCGTGGCTTCCCTGCAGGAACTCCTCGCCACGCTGGCGGTTAATAACTCCTCTGTCCTCCTGCTTGGGGACTTTAACTACTGGCCTGGCGATCCCAGGGAGGACTCAGCATCCAAGGACTTCACGGCCACTCTCCTCTGTCTCAACCTTAAGTCTCATGTCTTGGTCCCTACCCACAATCTCGGACACATCCTGGACCAAGTTTGGTCATCCCAGGACATAGTTTCCCCCCCCCAGTATCCTCCCATGTACATGGTCTGATCACTCTCTCATTTCCTTTTTCATCACCACTGGTTCCCCTCACAAGCCCCTTCGTCCCAAGAATGTCTTCTCCCGTACCTGGAATCGTGTTGACTTGGCCTCCCTCTCTCACTCCCTTGCTTCTTCTTCCCCAGACCTCACTGGTATTCCCCTTGACTCACAGGCCGCTGTAGTTGGTAATTGGCTCTCTTCTGCATGTGATTTAGTAGCCCCCCTCAAGTTAGTTAAGTCCATTCGCCCTCACGAGGCTCACCGTTGGTTTAGCCCGGAGCTCAAGACTCTTAAACTGGAGCTTAGACGCTCAGAGCGCCTTTGGCGCCGTAGCTACTGCCCTGACCACAAGGCCAAATACAAAATTCTTCTTAAGGAGTACAAGATGGCCATCTTGGCCACTAAGACCAAGTACTTCTCCGAACAAGTGGCGCTCTCGGCTAACAAAGCTAAAGAAATCTTCTCTCTGGTCAACAACTTGGCCACCTCTGATCGTGCTTGCCCTCACTTCACTCCCTCCCAGGCCCTCTGCTCTTCTCTTAACAACTTCTTTATCGAGAAGATTGTTAAAATTAAATCTAACATCTTGGTCACTCCTTTTACTCCTCCTCACTCTGTTCCTGTTCCCTCTGCGTCTAAACCTTCCTTCTCTTCTTTTCCCCCCCTCTCCTTGGACTCTTTTCTAGCTCTGCTCACTAAAATCAAGTCTGGCTCCCCCACTGATTGTGCCCCTGCCCGTATTCTTAAAACCCTTTTCTCTTCCTGTCCTGATACCCCTCTCTCCTTTCTTAATGCTTCTCTCTCCACTGGATTGGTCCCTTCTTCATTTAAATCTGCTATTGTTTCTCCCATTCTTAAAAAACCTGGTCTCGATTCTTCTCTTCCCTCTAACTTTAGACCTATCTCTCTTCTCCCTTATCTTGCTAAAATCCTTGAATCTTACGTTACTTCCTGTCTCTCTGTTTATGTTGAACAGAACCAGCTCCTGGCTTCTCACCAAGCCGGTTTCCGTTCGGGTCATTCGACCGAAACCGTGGTGTTAGCCGTCCTTGACGAGCTTAAAGCCAAGGCCGACGTCAACTCCCCCCAAGCTTTGATCCTCCTCGACTTGTCCGCTGCGTTTGACACGGTCGACCATAACATTCTTTTGGACCGTGTCAGCGCAGCGGGCATACGAGGTTCTGCCCTCTCCTGGATCACCTCCTTCTTGACAGGTCGTTCCCAAGCCGTTCACCTTCCCGGCTTTTCTGCTTCCCCCCTCCCGGTGCCCTGTGGGGTCCCCCAAGGTTTCTCTCTTTCTCCCCTTCTTTTCAACCTCTATATTCACCCTCTTATCTCTTCCCTTCTTGAGCTGGGGGTCTCTGTGTATAACTACGCTGATGACCTCCAGCTCGTCTTTGATCTTTCCTCTTCTTCTCACTCTTTATCCTTTTTCCACTCCACCATGGTCTTTATTTCTGGGTGGATGAGCACCAACCACCTCAAGCTCAATCCAGATAAGACTGAGCTTGTCCTGATTGGCGGCTCATCCAGCCCCTGGTCCCCTGCTTTCTGGCCTCCCATTCTTGGCCCCCCTCCCACCCCCGTTCCCTCTGTTAAAACTTTGGGCATCAAGGTCAGACAGGACCTGTCCATGCACGGCCAGGTCAGTGCCGTGGTGTCCTCATGTTTTCTTTCCCTCCGAATGATCCGGAAAATCTCTCGTTTCTTTTCTCTTGACTCCCTTAAAATCATTATTTCTGCCCTCATCACTTCCCGCCTTGATTATGGCAACAGCTTGTTCGCCGGCATTCCTGCCTATGAAACCCGCCGCTTACAAGCTATCCAGAATCAGGCTGCCCGTCTTATCTTTCACTTGCCCAAAACCCTTCATATCACTCCCGTCCTTAAATCCCTTCACTGGTTGCCCATTTTGCAGAGATCTCTGTTCAAACTAGGTTGCCTTGTTTATCGGGCCCTTGATCACTCTGCACCGGCTTTCATCAATTCTTTGATTTCCCCTCACACCCCTGCCCGCACTCTCCGTTCATCATCTTCTGCCCTCCTCACTGTCCCCCGCTTTCACAAATCTCGCACTGGTGGAACCCGTTTTTCTGTTCTTGCTCCCCGGTTCTGGAACTCCCTTCCTCTTTCTATGCGTTCGATCCCTATCTTTTCACATTTCCGTTAAGCGCTGAAAACCTTTCTGTTTGCCCTGGCCTACCCCTGCTAATCCTCCTGGCCCTGTCTGTTCGGTTCTTTAGAGCTCCCAGCGCCAGGAAGCCGTTTTGGCCATCGTGCGCTCTACAAATATTTTCATTCATTCATCTCAGGTACCCTAAGAATAAAATAAACTGATGTGGATATTCTTAAAAATATACTTCCCACCTGGATCCCTGCTTATCCAGATTTGAATTTCCTAAGAACTCCCATTCCATCTTTGGATGAGTCTGCCCTGGTGGTTGTGGATAAGCGCCAATGATGATGTCCCCTACTGAAAGACACCACAGTTATACAAAGGCTCTCAGGTACGGTGCATCAAGAAACACCTTGTACTAGACATAGGAGCGAAATGTGTGAGAGGAATGTTACTATATTCTTCCTCATCTTGACTCCCCAACTAAACTATTAGGATGAGATCTGCTAACCAAACTAAAAATAACCATCCAGTTTTTCGATCACAGAACCATGGCCTGCTCCGCCACAGGGGTTCCCACCATAGGACACATATCACTGAAACACTCACTCATCACTAGTATACAAGCAAAGGCACCAACTACCAACTAGACCACCTTCACTGAGGCAATCTTGGCATACACTGGAGAACTCTTGGATATCTGCGAACTTGTTCAGCAATGGGCACGTCGCATTCACCACCTCCTAGTTGAGAAAAACTCAATTTTTTTTAGCTAATAGGGCATTTGGGGAGGAATAGAGACATGATTATGCTACCCACGTGTCCATTGGATCCCCTGTGACAAAACAAACAATAAAGGCAAGGCATGTGGGGGCATTGGCGGCTAGATCCCAGGTGCCTTTTGAATCACAAAGCTCAGACTATGCCGCCACCACAGCATCTCCATGTACCTGGGGGTGGTGAAGACAAGGTTGCCTCGTGTTATGTGGTGCACTCGCCATGCCTAAGGACCTCCTACCACTGTCAAATACGATACGTGAACCCGTAGCTATTGTAAAGAATGCTGCAAGTAAGGGAGACAGAAACCCATCACAAGGAAATGTTCCTGCTGAATGCATGGAGAGGAAGGTTGAGTATGGGATGGATGGCAGTCACACGCAACCATACTCAGCGACCCATGAGGATGATATCCAAACAGGAGCAATCCCAGAGACAAACTGCTAAACTGGTCCAACACAAATTAAAAAGACCACCCTCGAAGGGGCTGAATTGTCAGTGAGCGTGCAAATGGCACCAGCCTTAGAATGTGCTCCACCACAAAACTTCAGAGGGTTTCAACCTCGTTATGATGGCAGACGCCAGGGAGGTTGGCAGCAACCAGATCCTAGGGAATGTTTCTATTGCCACAGGATGTGCCACCTGGCAGACAGATGCCAGTTAAAAGCATACCACAAACAGAGATTGATGGGCCAGGGCCTATCATCACAAAACCTCATGAATGCTCATCCACAAAGCCAAGCACAGGGAAACCAAAATATGCCTTACATTCAGCCACAGGGAGGTCAGTCAGCAGCCGCACCCCTGCCGCAGGAGTCAGGTAGTTGGAAAAACATGTGACATTCACAACCACAGACTGGGAACTCATCCCAACAGGTATTGGGGCCACAGCCTCTTCAGGAAGGGGTGACTGTATGGGGATGTAATGCTTTCATACAAATACAGAGTCCAAATATTCAATGAGATAACCCTTACCCATTCAAACACATCCTCAAAACATTTTTGTACCGATCCGAAAGAATGACCAATGGGACAACATTGGGAATACAAACTTTTACTTGCAACTATCGAGTCAGGGATGCCAGATGTTCTCTGTTGACTGGACATCATTCCTAACTAAAGTGCCCCATCAAGGCCCCACTTGGCTGCTGATCCCCTAGGTTGGGGTTAGCTGACCACACCCTAGTGGGAGGAGGGCAATCTGATGAGGGTGCGGGGCAACTCCCAGATAGAACTTAAAAACCAGGCACCCAGGTCCCCGTGTCCAAAGTCAAGGAGACTGGTTCTAATTACCAAGTCGAAAGGTCACCATTCTCGGGCTTCCGGCCCTAAACCTATGTTTACTTCATGGCATGATTACCCCAATGGAGCCTCCAAAACCAGAAATCGCCAATCAATTTAGGCTCTTTTTTTGTTCCTAAATGAAGCTGTCCTCCAATAGCAGGAGCCAGGAATCCCGAAGGCCTATAATAGTGAACATCACACAACCTTCACAGCACAAGCACAAGAACCAATAAGCAGCAAAGAGTCTACATAATGTCGAACCCAAGCCCTTAGTTGGGGTAGGTTTGCCAGAGTTTCCAGGTGTTCCGGAGCTGCTGAGGCAGTCCCGGTTCATCATCATCATAACTAGGAATATTTTGATGTATGTTCATGACCTTAGCCCCTGACTCTCCACGTTCTCATGATCTCAGCTTCCTTTTTCCTCTCAATTCTTAAAAATTTCCATAGTCTGGCCACAGTACCATACCACTCCAAAATAGTAACTAAAGCATGCCTGCTTGTTGGGAGTAAATGGCCACAAGACAGGAACAGCAGGTCCAAATGCGCTGGAAGAAAGCACAGGATGTGGTTCGAGGGAGAGGGGAGTGCCGGGAGAGGACAATCCCCAGTGTTCATCTCAGTTCCGGGTGAGAGTAGAACGCTGAATGCGCTCATCCACATATCAGGCCTAGCAGCTAAACAATGCACCAAGCCTAGCATACACTTTCCGGAAGAAGCAGTAGGCCCGACCTCGGACACCAAAGGCCTGCATAATCGGAGGTACATAGGGGCCAATGAAAAACTGTCCAACCCCCTCCGCATCTGGATAAATAAGGTAGCAGATTCTGCGAGACCTAGGAAAAGCACCCAAAACCTCAACCAAAGAAGGCCAAAGTTAGACCAAAATTAGTCTCTAGAGAAAGGGCAGAGTCAAGATACCTGGCACCATAAGGAGGGTCATTTTTTACACTGCATGCTGGGTCTTGAGAGATACATACATGATCTTGGGGCTCGTTGCAGTCACCAACAATATTTTTTTTTTTAAATCTTTATTTTCAGTTTTACACATATATATGTCAATAAACAATGAACATATCCGTACAATGGCAAGGCACATTTGCACAATAAAATGAAAAAGAAAAAAAAGGGGAACATAACGTGGTACTAGCCCAGGTCTCCGAAACAAATGGGAAAGATATGCAAGCAAGGCCACAGTGACAATGATCAATCATGAACTTTCTCAGCTCCTGGAACCACCCCGTCGCCCCTCCTAATGTAAGCCCAATCCCATTGCGACAGACCTGTATATCACATAGGCAAAACCATGTCTAATGAGTACAAACATTACAACCACATTTCTAGCCCACGCCTACGGGGACAATGTCACTGGTAACTTGTGTATTTGCTTCGCTACGCTTACGGGCAATGTATTCTCTATTTGGGCCCTAAATGTCTATCGGGTGGGAGGAACTAGGAACAAGAGTTGCATACTCCTCGCAGTTCACATTACAATACGCCAGACTGCGAAGCCACATATGGGAGGTGGGGGCCGTCCTGCTACCCCAGAGCAGTGCAACCTCCCGCTTGGCTAGTAGGAATCGCAATGCAGCAAGTTTTCTGACTATTTTGGGAAAGTTTGTCACATATCCGAACAACGCAATTTCAGGTTTGGGTACTAGTGTCATAGTAAGTATGTCTCCTAGCGTGTCGTGTATCCACACCCAATAGTGCTGCAACTTTGGGCAGGTCCAGGATAGGTGAGCAAAGTCAGCGTATGGAGAGTAGCATTTCTGACAGTGGTGAGGCCTAGAGGGGTCTATCTTGTGCGACCAAGTCATGGTATGGTACATCCTATGAAGAAATTTGAACTGTAACAGCTTGTGCCTATTGTTCAGTGACACCTCCTTTGTGACCCGGCAATATTGCTCCCATTGGTCATCCGCTATAGGATGGCCCAGGTCCCTTTCCCATGCCGTAGGGGCCTTAACATCAGAAAAGGGAAAATCCAATATGCACTGCCTATACATTTTGGAAACCAAATGAGCACCCGACGGACTCTCAATTATTAACGACAGTGGAGTTACTGGGTCAGGAGCAATTGGAAACGTAGGGAAGGTAACTTGCATCAGAGAAAGCATACGTCGCAACACAAAGACGTCAATATAGGAGCAGTCATGAAACCGAGCCTCGTCAGACACCGAGAAAACATGATTATCGGGAAAAAGATCCCCAACTGTAGCGATCTGAAATTCAGCTAACGAGCATTGAAGCCAAGTGGGATTCGGGAGTGGCAGTGCCGGAGAATATAGTAAGTCCATCCCCAATAGCCTACGCAACTTGTCCCACGCCCAACTTGTGGTGGAAACTGTCTGAATATCCTTTGGGTCTCTCGGGAACCCTTTAGATAGTATTGCAGACAAGCTCTGCGGCGGAACCAGGTCAGCCTCTGGCTTCAAATAAGGGATTTGGGCGTCTGGCTGGTACCAAGGATAGGTGTAACAACACTGTGCTGTCAAATAGTAGAGATACATATCTGGAACCCCCTGTCCGCCTCGCTCCAACGGCAGTGTCAGAACTCTCCAGCTCACCCTTGGACATTTGTCACACCATACCAAACGCAAAACGAGTTGGCACAATTGTGCAAAAAAGGACTGGGTAAGAGGAATGGGAATGTTATTAAAAAGATACAAAAAACGCGGGAGAACTCCATTTTGATGATGGCAACTCTACCGACCATTGACGAAGGCAGCCGCAACCATCTAACGACCAGTGCTTCCAACACGCTAATCACTTGGCCATAGTTTAGCCTTATGATGGAGGTAGTATCTAATGGATATAAATCCCGAGATATTTAACCGCGTCATGACACCATTCCAGTGGGAACTCGCAGTCCCATGTAGTTGTGCTACTAGTTAATGGAAAGTTCACTGACTTATGTCAGTTGATGCAAAGACCGGAGAAGCTGCCAAAACTGATGATTTCCCTAATCAGAGGTTCAAGATTTCCCTAATCAGAGGTTCAAGATTAAGGTGGGGTTGCCGAACATATCATCAGCATATAATGACATCAAGAGAGGGCCGGTGCAAAACTGCAAGCCACGGTGTAGATGTTTCTCTTGAAAGTGCCGCACCAATGGATCCATCGCTAAGATGAAAAGTAATGGTGACAGGGGTCAGCCCTGTTGGGTGCTGCAGGACAGACAGAAGGGTTGGGAAATAGTGCCATTCAGGCGCAGTCTAGCGGTGGGCTCCGTGTATAGCAGGGCAACGGTAGAGACAAAGCACTCAGGCATACCCATACGACGCATAACAGGGAGGAGGAAAGGCCACTCCAGGGAGTCGAACGCCTTTTCGGTGTCGAGCAGCACCACGGCGGCCGGTGTAGGGGGGTCTATCCTATGTAAGACTGCAAACAAAGTGCGCTGATTAAGGGAAGTAGACCTATGGGGGACGAAGCCAGATTGCGCCGGTGAAATAATATGCTCCATCCATAAAGACAACCGAATGGCAATTACTTTGGCTAAAATTTTATAATCTAGATTCAGCAGAGATAATGGTCGGTAGGAACAGCAGAGTGAGGGGTCCTTGCCGGGCTTGGGGAGAAGGATAATAACAGCTTCCCTGAAAGTTGGGGGGAGAATGCCGACTTCGAGCGCTCCCGAAAATACCTCCATCAATCTCGTTACTAGTACATCTTTATACGCTTTATAAAAATCTGCAGAGAACCCGTCAAGGCCGGGTGCCCAAGAACCTCTAAGTGCATCTATCGCCTCCACCACACTATCCTGGGTTATGGGAAGAGCTAGAAAGTCCTGCATATGCTGTTCAAGATAAACTAAGGCAATTTCGGCCAGATATTCCCCCTGTTCACAAAGGTCCCCAGTGAGTCTGGTGGCGTAAACAGCTTTAAAATGTGATAGGAAAGTGTCGCATATCTCTGGATTGGAGTGTATCAACTGATCGTCTGGGCCTATGATTTCAGTAATATAAGCATTGCCACGTGGGGGGCAATGCTTGTGATAATATCCAGCCAGGCCGCTCACCTTCTCCATACCACCTGCACTGTTAGCAATACAAATCCCCCTGATATAGGTCTTGAAACCTTCCCAAAGGACCGCCCAGGTATCCACCGACCCTGTGTTAGTCTCGAAATAGGTCTCGATGGCCTCCCTCACCTCCTCACAAAACACCTGATCTTGAAGTGCCCTACCAGGAAAACGCCACTGGCGTTCATAACCCCGACCGAGGAATGTTTATGCGCAGTATGACCATTGAATGATCTAATCGTATCCAACCCACGAAACCACCTAGCGATTCCCGGTGAAACTAACCAATAGACTATCCTAGTCCAAGTGTTGTGGAACCTGGAGTAGTGTGTATAAGCTGTGCGGGCCGGTGATGTGTGCGTTCAATGTCTACCAGAGAGAACTGCTTGCAGATATCATGCACGACTAGGCGCGAGTGATGCTTAACATCGGAATATAAGTAAGTGCTGTCCCCAGCAGGGTCTAACAATACATTAAAATCGCCTCCCAAGATCAAGAGGCTGGGGTCTAAAGCCAGGAGGTGCACCTGTAACACATGGTAAAACTCCGGCGAGTGCACATTAGGCCCATATATGCCCACTAGAGCAACGTTGTGACCCAGCAAAGAGCCTACGGCTTTCAACAAGCGGCCATCTACATCAGCGATAACCTTGAAGAGGGAGAAAGAGACTCTCTTATGGATACATATGGCTACACATCTAGCATAACTGCTGTAATTGGAAAAGTATCTATGGGGCCCCCAGCACATTGCCATAGACGGTGCATCGGACTTGGGTACGTGTGTTTCCTGCATATAAAGTATGTCAATGTTGTGTCGAGCAACATAGTAGAGAACCGGCCTCCGCTTCAGAGTTTTATTCAATCCTCTGACATTCCATGACATTAACGAAAGTCCAGAAGGACCGGGCTGCAAACCTAAACGTACATCTAACAAATGAACCAACCAGCATAAGTCTAAATAATCGGGACCAGCACCATATGTCATTGAGCTGTGTAGTGCTAACTGAGCAAACATGGAAAAACAGCAAATATCCGCCCCACCCTGTCCCTGGCAAAGCAAAATTCAACCCCAAAAACTAATTATTGGTGGAATTCAAACAAGCATGGCAATACAATCAACACAATTGTGCACCACAGAGTCGGCAAAAGCAAGAAACATATCATGGTGTACTGCAACACCGGCCAGGCAAAATTAAGCATTATATTGACAAATGGAAAAAAATGACACAATGGAATATACATTACAGAGACTCCAGGCACCAAAAGGAATCAGCCAGTCCCTTGATTGGAGAAGAGGTCCACACTGGTTCAGAACCGCTGTGTGGGGGAGATGTCGCACGCGGAGCAGCCGTCTCACCATTGTTGTTCTTCTTGTGTTCATGGCAAAACTCCTGTGCTTCGGTCGGGGTCTCAGAAATGCGGGATCTGCCATCAACGTCCACCCTCAGTCTAGCCGGGTAGAGCATCCCATATCTGAGGCCTAGGTTCCTCAGAGTGGCCTTCAAGCCGTTGAACTTGCATCTTGCGTCTTGCACCCCAACTGTGAAGTCCGGGAAAAAGGAGAGTTTACTTCCCTGCCACTTGCTCACGGGGAGAGCGAAGGGCAGAGTCCCTGTCCCTGAAGTTCATGAGCCTTTCTATGATGGGTCTCGGAGGTAGCCCGGGTTTGGGGCGAGGTCCCAGTGATCGATGGGCACGTTCCACCACAAATCCCTGCGTAAAGGACTCCCTGGCAAATATATCAGATAGTAATTGCTCTACGAAGACATCCATCCTCCCCGAGGTGGCCGTCTCTGGCATGCCAATAATTCGTATGTTGCTACGACGACTACGGCTTCTAAGTCTTCGTTCTTAATAGCCGCTTCCTTTAGAATTCGTTCCACCCTTTCTAGCTTTTTCTGTGACTGTGCCGCACCGTCTTCTATGTCGGAGACCCTGGCCTCGACGACGTCCAGCCGACAATCATGTGCCTGCACCTTCGCGCCCATATCAGGCAGCCTCTTATCCAGTGCATCAAACCTGCCATCCAGGGCTTTGAAGCCAGCCCCTCATTTCCTTAAGCATGGCAACAGTAATTGAAGCAGGGTCATCTACATCCTCGCTGCTCTGTGCGCCAGCGGCCGCGTCAGTGGGGTCGTCAACCGTAGTGTCCGTAACCTTCTCAAATGGCAGCGTCCGCTGCTTAGGATCTTTCCGCCCCATAGTGTCCAGCAACCGATCGTGCCCACCTGGGCAGATGCAGAGTGGCAGCGGTGTGCCACCAAGCACAGAGTTGCAGACCAGCAGGACGGGGCGAGCCTCCAGATGCGGCCGTGTAGTGTAGAACCCCACTGCAAAGGGGGATGAATTAGGCACTTAGAGCGAGCGCCATGAGGCAGAGCGCTCGGTGGTGTGGTGGCAATGTCCCAATGGGCGGGCAACTGGAGGAGCAAAGTAGAGGAGTCCCAGGGCAGCCCATCGCCGGACCGCCAGTCAGCAGGGAGAAGCATCAGTGGGAATGGTCAGACCAGGGCCCAGGGGCAGCAAATGTAAAAGGAAGATAAACCGCAGTGGAGCCTGAGCCAGCAAATATGCAGAGCAGTGCAGGGGGGCCCAACACAGTCCCGTTGGCCAGTCATGCTGTCAGGGCCCAAAGTGGAGGCAGATCCAGGTGCCCCCCTTCAGTGAACTAGTGGCAGAGGTGCAGCTGGTGAAAGAAATGGCAGACACCCACCTCGGCCTGCAGAGCGCTGCATAGGTCAAAGCTGTTGGAGACCATCAAATCCTGGGGCCAGGGCCAGCATAGGGGAAGCAGATCTTGCCCTCCTAGGCTGAAACCAGGCTTGTATTGCAAGGGCAGTCCAGGAATAAAAGGAGGAGGAAGCCAGCAAGCCCGATCGGCCCTTCGCCTTCCCGACCCTCGAAGCTTATCAAATCGGGCCTCCCTCACTAGGCCAGCCACACCCCCAGCGGCCGCAACGAAAGCCAAGGCCCGGCACGGCCATGACCGCAAGGCCTAGAGGAAGCCCCGCAGCCACAGAACCCGCCGAGACCGACACACAAAGCGCCACAGGGGTGGGATGGGGGGAGGGACACCACTACTGGTGGAGATGGGGGGGCGGTACAGGCAAAAGAGGACTCCGATCGGGGGCCCACGCTCACCTTCAGAGGTCCAGCCACATCTGGAGTCGCCCGAGCCGCTTCCGGGAAGGCCTCAGGACCGCAGCACCATCCGGAGTAGCGCCGGCTCTAGATAAGGATGATCAGCCACTCGGGTCAGAGCGGCAACGGTATCTCCACATGCTGCAAGCTCCCCAGGGAGAAAGGGAGAGGCATCTGCAACAGAACGGTCTCAGTGAGTGAAGGGAAACAGGCTTAGAAAGCGCCTGGCCGGCGGAGCTTCAGGCGCAGGCGGCCATCTCAGTCGCCTGCGTGGCCACGCCCCCATCACCAACAATACTTACTAGCAACATGCTTACCCTCCCTGTACAGTCCAGCACACATGTAGCTTGGAAGATGTAGCCCACACCGATGGCACCCCCATGTACACACCAGGAGAGACATGTTCTTGGGAAAAACTGATGGAACCCATAAAGCCCTAGCTAAAAACTCATGTGATCCATCCCTATGATCACCAACCCACTCATGAATTTTTTTTCACTCTAAACCAAGCACACAGTTAGGTACCAAGAAAAGGGGGGAGGGACATAACAATTTATAAAAGACAATATTTTGTCTGATTACCAATAAGCCACCTTTAAGATTTGTAAGTATCAAAAATATACCACAACAGGGGCTCCCTTCCGGTGCCTCACTAAAAATTGCCTAAATAGAGTGTGGAGAACACACCCCTTTAGCAACTACAGAAACCCAGAAGTAAAGATCATTAAAAACAGTGCATATGCAATGTTTTTCTAAAAAATGAACTATGTTCTTATCCAACAGGTCTGCAATCGAGCAAGTGAAGAATACTGGTTGGACCCAAGACTTCCCAAAGAAGAGATTCTTGCGGTAGCAAAACTTCCAACTCTATGCACAAACACATCCACTCCTGCCTCCATGTGTGACCCAAGGGTGGCCCTTAGCGTATCTGGGGGCAGTCTTTTTTAACAAGTGGACCCCTAACATGGAGTTCCGGTGTAGGGTCACCCAGCTCGATGATGCAAAGGGAAATATGTCATACAGGGGTAGATTGAATATGAGCATGACCACCACATGCCAGGAAATCTGGAGTGCCAAGTAGGGTGGATACACTTGGTTAGAAGGGAAGGGGCAACCCTATTTGTACAGACACTTACACTGTATTCCTTTTGTTTCAGAGGTAAAGAAATCCTTCCGCTAGGCAAGAACGGGAACAGCAGCACAACCATGCACATTCTGCATATGCAATGAGGCAGCTCCATGGATAACTACTGCCAGTGCGTCAAGTTTCCCTACACTCTGCTTGTCCCTGGATGGCATGAACTCTGTTTCCTGGTCACCATACAGCCCCGACCCTGGTCATTTGTAGAGAAGAACTGTCTGCCTTGTACCAGCATCTGCTAAGGAAGAAGACAACTTTGGTGCATCAGGCTTGTATAAAAAAGACCTACAGATTTTTTGGCTGGGCTCAGTACAATGACATTCCAGAAGAATTCAGACTGTTCATGAACAGACAAGTATCATCAGAATGGTCCTTACCTTTCTTTACCTTGCAGACAAAAGCTCATGCCAGCTTTCTCCAAATAACACAGCATAAAATGCTTAAAATGATCATTAGCACTGAGTTCAGACTTAATTCAATCAAGGAAGAACTGAGAGCAATCCGACTCAAGGTGATGCAGCATTGGCATGTGTTAAACTTAATGAACGTGATGTAGGGAGGGGTGTGTGCCAGAATCGGTGCATCCTGCTACACATTTCTCCTAGGGAATGCCATTCTTAATGGGACTTTGACTCTTTCAATCCAAGCACTACACCATTTGAGAAGAAATATGCTTGAGGAGGGAGGTGCCTTTGAGCAGACTTGGTTCTCAAATTGATTCTCTGGGTTCCCCGGTGGACCTCTGGACTGTGCATGTCATTGTTGATGGTTTTCATTGTGTTCTTGTTTTTGTGTTGGACAGTGCATTTGGGGATTTCCTATTTTAAAATCACAGTCCTCAAATTGGGTAGAATGCAGGTAATTAGGAAAATCGCAGCAAAAGCAAATTTAAAGAACAACAAGCCCTGATAAAGTAATTGTCATGAAGTATGAGTTAGATAGTCTGGTCGAAAATTCCACTAGATCAGGGAATGTTAATATGGAGAAAGTCGATGGCAACATGAATAAAGTTACGTTAATGTATAAAAATAAAATTGCAACTTTATTAACAAATTCCCCCATTCCTAACTCCACATCAACCCCAACTCATAAAGAAGTAGTGAAGCAGGCTCTGAAACCAAAGCCTGAGGCCATTGATTGATGAATCACAGGTGGGGTGGCAAGTAGGTAGCAGATAAATGCATGAACAGGAAATGCCAGATCAATCCCATCTCTTGTTTTTTTCAAGGTATTTCATGTTTGAGCAACAAACTCTCTGTGAAAGCAATCACTCCTTAAAGGATTCCACTAATTATCCCAAAGTATTCAGAGGTCTTGGGCCGCACATCTAAGGTCATCAACTTATTCTCCGCTCTTTGAGACTGTGGGGGTGTGCAGAACAACAGAACTACAGGGTAACTGTGACACTTATCCGAGGTAAGATCCACTTGTTATCCCTTTTATAACCAGTGGAGTGAAGTAATTGTTAACATGTACTCTGCTGCACCTGAGTGACAACACACACTGCTCTCTGCACGATAACAAATCAGCAGCACAAGGTCAGGCTGCCATGCAACCTCAACTCAGAGCACTGGAGGCAAACTGTATAGCTTTGATACAGCTAGAACATTTGGTGCCCCACTTAGTGACTCAATAGCAACTGCTGAGAAGTAATCAAACCAATACTCTTGGTGCTCTTCTGTGTTATGGGCAAGCCAGTATTGAATAGCTAAGTGTCCCTTAGTACTAAAATGTCAAGCCAGAGGTGGGCCTCAGGCCTCCATCTCAGCATTTGCTTTCTCAGTGTTTACTCATTAAGATTACTGTCCCTTAAGGATACCTGGGCATCATGGCAAGAAAATAGCACATTGCAAAAGGTACATCAAGCAACCATGCAATTGAAGGATCTTAATAGTAAAAAATAAAAAGGAAGAGAATCCATACCAATCCTTTGGGCAATTCTAACAAGTTCTTCAGGTAAATTACACTGTTCTATATCCTCAGGAGAAGTGTTCTTTTTCAGCATATCCACCTTTGCTTATACTAAAGGAGAACTAGTAAGGCATGACTATAGAGATCAAACTTTGGAAAAGACCCCTTCACCACCCATGAAAAAAACAGATGCATTTGATGGAAGAAAATAGTCATGTCTAGAGGGCTAATTGCCATGTTATGCTCGTCTCTGGTGAGAAACTGTCCTGCACTTGGCAACAGAGATGAAGATTACATCAACATAATCTAGTTAATTACCTATATGTAAAGAGAATATCGGGTCAGGTCTTCTGTGTGTCATAGAGCAGTTCCTTTTTCATTTCCTGCTTCTCCCTGTTAGTCAAGAATTGTATAAGCAACTGAAATCCATGTAAGGCAACCACATTTTTCTACATCAGAATGCGTGGACACCTAGTGACTCATATTTGGTCTGCAAATTTTAGCTGATTTTAATGGTGACTGTATTTGAATGATGGACTGCATAAACCTCGTAATAAAGACCAACCAACTCCGCAGAGTATGTGGTCCCAAGGAAAAATTGCACCAAGCGGAGTATCGGCCAGTGAGACTGTACAACTAGATGATAGTACCATAGACCCAATTACAACGGGAGTAGGGCCAAACTCCATTTGTACACAGACTGAGTCAAATGTTGAAAATGGTATACATGGTAAGATAAATGGGAATCTAATTGATACTATAGTGGACTCAACTTTTAAACAATTGAAAAGTCTAATGGATAAACAGTTTAATCTTATTTTTAAACGTCTTGATAGGTTGGAAAGCCTGGTAAAAAAAGAAGATGCCAAAAGGAAAGGTGCTATCACTATTGATCAGATAAGGGGAGACCGGTTTCTGAAAGATATGGAGGTTATCAATAGGGACATTGTTGGGGGAAGGGACAACTGCAGTACATTAGGCACTAAGAACGTAAGTGGAAAATGTGACATAGGAAAAAATCTGCCTACGCCTTGTGTTTCATCAGGTCCTGTTGCGGGCACATCGTCGCGGACTGTGCTGCCTATGGGAGACAGGCCTTCTTCACCTGCACCGCAGCTGAAGCCCTGTGCACCCGAGCTCGCCTGTCTGCGCCTGGTATCGTTGCCTTTAACAAACGCTATCGCGTTCTGAAGCTCCTACTCGCGCAGCGATTTAAATACTTCATTGCCAATATCTGAATAGTGCCTGTTGTAATTTTATTTTAATTTCCGCATATCGCTCTGTGCCACATAGCCTTTAAGTTTACAGCGTGTAT
Source organism: Lissotriton vulgaris (assembly GCF_964263255.1). Taxonomy (NCBI): domain Eukaryota; kingdom Metazoa; phylum Chordata; class Amphibia; order Caudata; family Salamandridae; genus Lissotriton; species Lissotriton vulgaris. The sequence continues at coordinate 61,070 of NW_028253662.1, forward strand.
CTTTTCTTCCACATTAGCGCTTTGTAGCTGATTGGCGCTTTTGAACCCTAGTAGTTGAATTTAGATTGGCGCTTTGTGTTAATTACGTGCACCTCATTGCTGCGTTGTGCTTGAATGTTAGTAGTCTCTGAGTGACGCTTTTGCAGAGGTATTGTGGTGGAATTGAGAGCCTCAGCTGCCTGCTGACTATCATTGTGCTGTGCCCTCGCTGCTGCTTTTAGTTTCACTTTGCCCTCCATTTTGTGTTTGTCCTCTCCCCTGACCCGCCTCTCTGATCCCGCCTCCCAGCTGACCTCCCACACACGTAGAACAGACTCTCCCCAGCCCGTACCTAGCTGTGACCGCCAGGATTCCTTCCTGAACGGTCGCTCCCCTCGCTCTCCTGCCTGAATCTTTACTGATATCACCTGCACCGCAGCTGAAGCCCTGTGCACCCGAGCTCGCATGTCTGCGCCTGGTATCGTTGCCTTTAACAAACGCTATCGCGTTCTGAAGCTCCTACTCGCGCAGCGATTTAAATACTTCATTGCCAATATCTGAATAGTGCCTGTTGTAATTTTATTTTAATTTCCGCATATCGCTCTGTGCCACATAGCCTTTAAGTTTACAGCGTGTATCTTTTCTTCCACATTAGCGCTTTGTAGCTGATTGGCGCTTTTGAACCCTAGTAGTTGAATTTAGATTGGCGCTCTGTGTTAATTACGTGCACCTCATTGCTGCGTTGTGCTTGAATGTTAGTAGTCTCTGAGTGACGCTTTGGCAGAGGTATTGTGGTGGAATTGAGAGCCTTAGCTGCCTGCTGACTATCATTGTGCTGTGCCCTCGCTGCTGCTTTTAGTTTCACTTTGCCCTCCATTTTGTGTTTGTCCTCTCCCCTGACCCGCCTCTCTGATCCCGCCTCCCAGCTGACCCTCCCACGCTCCGCCCCTCCAACAACCATTTAAGCCGGATGGTCCCACGCGCAACGTCCACGCGCTACGTCCACGCCGAAGGTGCGCCAAAGGTAAGCCCGTCTATGCCCGTCCGCGCCTGGACCGCGCCCAGTGCCATACCCCCTGGCCCTCGCATTGCCCAACCATCCCGCATTACTTACGATGCCACCACCCTCCTAGCCCTTAACCCCGGCCGTTCCCCCAACTGCGTCCAAGCCGCTCCTGGACACACCCATGGTCCTTTCTCATGCTACTCCTGCAAGTTCATCGGCACCGTCAACAACTCCGCAACGATCGTACCTCAGTTTCCCGACCCCAACCTCCTACAATGCATCCTGCTCAACACCCGATCGGTCCACAGGCACGCCATTGACCTATGGAATCTACTAGACACCATCTCTCCGGACGTCGCCTTCCTAACAGAAACATGGATGAACGCCTCTTCCGCCCCAGACATCACCATTGCCATCCCAGAAGATTATAAGATCATACGCAAGGACCGTACCGGCCACACAGGAGGAGGAATCGCTATCGTCCATAAGAAATCCATCCGCATCTCAACCAGCTCCGACGTCAATCTCGCCAATTCTGAACACCTTCACTTCCAGATCCTCATCGACCCCAAGACTACACTCAGAGGCACCCTCCTCTACAGACCACCAGGACCCCGCGCAAAATTCAGTGAAGACATCACGGACTTCATCACTCCACACGCGCTCCCCTCCAAAGATTACATCCTTCTGGGAGACCTCAAATTTCACCTTGAAAAGAACAACGACCGCAACACCACCACCCTCTTGGACAACCTCGCCAACCTCGGACTTAAACAACTGGTCACTTCCCCCACCCACATCGCAGGTCACACACTCGACCCTATCTTCACCTCCAGCAAACATGTTTCCTTCAGCCATACTACGGATCTCCTCTGGACTGACCACAGCTGCGTTCACTTCACCTACAACAAGCCGAAACCCATCAACCACCTCCAACCAACTCTGCAAAGAAACTGGAACAAAATCACCATCGACCAGATCTCCTCATCGCTCCTTCTAAACACCCCAGCCCACTCTTCTAACCCAGACCAAGCCGCCGCCAACTTCACCCTATGGTTATCCAACACCGCCGACACCTTAGCACCACTGAAAAAACGTCAAAGCAAACCTGGCAGCAAGAAGGCCTCATGGTTCAACGATGATCTTAAGAAGTCCAAGAAACTCTGCCGCTCCCTTGAAAAGGCCTGGAAAAAAGACCCAACCACTAGCACCAAGGACGCCTTCAAAAACGCCACCCGCTCACACCACCAACTAATCCGAAAGGCCAAGAAAACAGCATTCAAGGATCGAATAGACAACAACGCCCACAACAGCAAGGAACTTTTCAACATCGTCAAGGAATTTACCAATCCCTCGGCCAACTCCAACGACATCACCCCCTCTAAAGCCCTCTGCGACTCCCTAGCCTCATTCTTCCACAACAAAATTGCAGACATCCACAACAGCTTCGACAACCAACCCGGAGACCAACCCACCCAACCATATGATGAACATTCTCCCTTGAACACCCTTAACGACTGGAACCCAATCTCCACTGAGGACACCATCCGCCTGATGAACTCCATCCACTCAGGATCCCCCACAGACCCATGTCCTCACCACATCTTCAACAAAGCAGACTCCGTCATAGCACCGCACCTCCGAAACGTCATCAACTGCTCCTTCAACTCCGCCACCTTCCCGGAAAGCTGGAAACACGCTGAACTCACCGCCCTTCTGAAAAAACCCACAGCGGACCCCACCGAACTCAAAAATTACCGCCCAATATCACTCCTTCCTTTCCCGGCCAAAGTCATCGAGAAAGCTGTCAACAACCAGCTCGCCGCTTTCCTCGAAGCCAACAAATCCCTCGACTCCTCACAATCTGGCTTCCGAGCAAAACACAGCACTGAGACCGCCCTCATCGCAGCAACAGACGACATTCGAACTCTACTGGACAATGGAGACACAGTCGCCCTCATCCTCCTCGACCTCTCTGCAGCCTTCGACACAGTCTGCCACAGCACCCTTTTACAACGCCTCAGAAACATCGGAATACAAGGAAAAGCACTTGAATGGATCACCTCGTTCCTCACCGGAAGAACCCAGAGAGTCCGCCTTCCACCATTCAAGTCCAATGCCACTGAAGTCATCTGTGGCGTACCACAAGGATCCTCACTCAGTCCCACCCTCTTCAACGTATACATGAGCCCCCTCGCGGCCATCGCACGCCAACACAACCTCAACATCATCTCTTACGCGGATGACACTCAACTGATCCTTTCTCTCACCAATGACCCCAGCACCGCAAAAACTAACCTACACGAAGGAATGAAAGAAGTTGCCGAATGGATGAAACACAGCCGTCTGAAACTGAACTCAGATAAAACAGAAGTCCTCATCTTAGGTACATCCCCCTCTGCATGGGACGACTCTTGGTGGCCGGAAGCCCTTGGAAAAGCACCCATCCCGACAGACCACGCACGGAACCTAGGCGTTATCCTGGATTCTTCACTTTCAATGAACAGACAAGTCAGCGCCGTCTCCTCATCCTGCTTCAACATTCTTCGCATGCTCAAAAAAACATTTCGCTGGATCCCCGCCGAAACCAGAAAAACAGTCACCCATGCTCTGGTCACGAGCCGACTGGACTACGGAAACACCCTCTACGCAGGTACTACCGCAAAACTCCAGAAGAAACTCCAACGAATCCAAAACGCCTCAGCCAGGATCATATTAGACATCCCGCGTAACGAACACATCTCTGGTCACCTGAAAGACCTCCACTGGCTACCCGTCAATAAGAGGATCACTTTCCGACTGCTAACCCACGCACACAAATCACTCTACGACATCGGACCAGAATGCCTCAACTTACGACTGTCCTTCCACACCCCCTCCCGCCAACTACGTTCTTCCAGCCAAGCCCTCGCCACTGTACCCCGCATCAACAAGACAACCATGGGAGGCAGATCCTTCTCATACCTGGCTGCTAAAACATGGAACTCACTCCCCACTTACCTTCGCCTTACCCAGAACCACCTAGCATTCAGAAAGCAACTTAAAACGTGGATATTTGACAAGTAATCCTCTTCCCCTCCCTAAGCGCCTTGAGACCCTCTGGGTATGTAGTGCGCTATATAAATTCTTTGACTTGACTTGACTTGACTTGACTCCCAGTCTGCCTGTGGGGAGCCCCATCTGGAAGACCCCTATGGGCTAATGTAAAACCTGTTAATGTTGACATAGACAATAGGCCGACTGTTGTTACACGGCCAAAAAAACAGTCTGAGGCCGTTCTTCATTTGCCCCCTGAAGCCTGCCCATATGTTTTAATTCTAGCAGGAGTACCCCCCTGAAAGAGGAGCAAAGCCAGTCCTGGATCCAGCTGAGAAATAAGTGTATCGATTGGCTGTCTAGGTACAAAGGGGTGGGGATGGAGATCTCTAATGAAATTCTAATGGTACGACGGGTGGGATGGGTTGGCCCCTCGGTTAAGAATATCTACGTAGACTGTATAGTCATGAATTTTAGGCACCCATCCCTTGTGACCCATATATTAAGAAGTAACAACACTCATTTTAGCCCTTCAATGGCCATAACCTCGTTACCTCTGGGATTTTTCTATAGACCCCCCCATAGATAATTCAACTTAGCCACACCAACATACCCACTATATAACCGGTTCAGTGCCTTTTCTAATCTAGAGAGTCAGGGCTGACCATTAAAAGGTCTCCCGGATATTGTAGAAAGACATCAGAATGCTGAAAAGGATCTACAGGGCATGACAAAACCCAGACCCATTAATACCCTTTCCAAAGCTTGCACGGAGGAATCTTTGCCATTTGGTTCTAACACAAATGACCTTTTTACCTCTGATCATAGTTTTAATATACAACAGTTGGAACATTGCTGGTTTAAAGGCAAAACTGGAATCGGCAGATTGGACTGATTGGATTAGCAATTTTGATATCCTAATGTACCAGGAAACATGGTGCACTAGTGGTCTGCTTTATGAGGACTTTGTTTGCCATAATAGTATTGTACCGAGCCCTGCAGCGGGCAGACCTAGTCGGGGTCTATCTACATGGGTAAAGATTACAGCAGGCTGTAAAATTAAACCCCTGGAGACTAATGATAGTAACTTCCAGGCTATAATCTACTCCAATAGGATGAAGTTATGCTTAATACATTTTTATAACAATGATTTTATCTCACAACCTAATAAGAATTTTATAAAACTTTTTGATTTTATTGATAAAATTGTGGATGGACACATATATGGTAAATTGGATGGAATCTGCCTGGGAGGCGATTTCAATGCGCATTTGCATAAGGGAAATGTAAACTCAGCGGCTACATCCGGTCGGGTATTACCCTGTAAAAGAGGGGAAGAACTACTTAACCATTTAGCCACTCGAGATTTAGTTAATGTTATGGAGAAAGTTGGCTGTTTGACGGCCAAAGGTCCCCTGCCTACTTATAGAGGGCGTGGTAGTTCCTCCACAATTGATTATGTTTTTATATCTTCCTCCCTTGTGAACTGTTTAGTAAAGGCCGATGTCTTAAGCACTATCCACAGTGACCACAATCCAATCCTGACTACTATTAAATCTTCTAAAAAACAGGAAAAGCGGAAGGAAATAGGGGCAAGAAACCTGGTCGTATCAACAGACAAACTCAGAGCAATCTGGAAGGGCATTGATAATAAGGCCCTCTTAACACATATCACAAATATGTATCCCTTACTTGTGGAAACGTGCTTGTCTAGTAAATGCCCAGGACCAGAAATTATCCAGGCCTTCTCAGGGTTATGTGAGGGTATTAAAAAAGAGATTTCCAAACCCGTCAGTCACTCAAACAAAAACCCTGGTTGGTTTAATGGCACCTGTTCACAAGCAAATCGTGAACTACGGGAAGCCCTAGTGGCAGAACCATGGGACCTCTCCCTGGTCAGAACATTGAGAACACATTACAAGTTTGCCACAAAAACATGTGCAGAGGAGTTATTAAAAGAGCGGTGGGATTCCCTTGCCCACTCTGCTGCATACAAAGATGTCACCGGGTTTTGGGGTGAGGTCAAATCCATGAGGTCTTTGGGCTCAAATATCACCCCAATTAATTGTAACATAGTTGGTCAAATGTGGGAAGATCACTTTTCAAGCAGCACCACAAATGACCGCTGACATAACTTGTTCAGCTATGGTGGTCAATATCTCCATAACCGAAGTGGAAGATGCTATAAATTAGAGAGCGGGTAATAAAGCACCAGGCTCTGACGGATTATCTATTGATCAAATTAAATCAGAGCCAGATTTCTGGTCTCCATTATTATGTAATGTTTTTAACAATCTGTCCCATACCTCCATTCCAAAAACCTTGTCAAATAGCATAATTGTTCCTATCTTTAAGAAGGGCGATAGACTCAATCCTAGTTGCTATCGCCCTATATCCTTAATTGATAATACTCTGAAGATTCTAGGAAGAGTGATTTTTAATAAGATCAGGGTTTGGGCAGAGGAAAACCAGATTTTACACCCTTGTCAGCTGGGATTCAGGAGCCATGTGGGAACTGTGGAACAGTGTCTGAACTTAAATCTTATATTGGGAAAATACACCATCACCAAAAAAGTCCCGTTGTATCTGGGCTTTATGGATTTGAGTTCGGCTTTTGATTTTGTTAACCGTTCACGATTATGGGAGATTCTTTTAAATTACGGGTTGGACAAGGCACTTGTACACTTTTTGGCTCATTTGCACAGAGACCTGAAAGCCCGGGTCAGGATAAATAATGAAGGCGAGGTCTCTGGGGACATTTTAATCGGTAGGGGGGTTAGACAAGGTTGTGTCTTAGCCCCCCTACTTTTTATCCTATACATAAATGAATTCAGTAACTCCCTGTCTAATTTAACCGGTGATGTCCCTAGCATTAACGGCAAACTACTCTCCGCACTTTTATACGCGGATGATGCGGTCCTTATGGGCCGCACGCCAAAAGCACTCTGCACTTTAATAACGGGTTTTGTTTCTTTTATGGCTGACCTTGATTTGCGCATCAATTTTAATAAATCATATATAATGTTCTGTGGGCCTAAAAAGCATCGTATTCATCAAATTGTGTCAGGGAAAGAGCTCTTAAAATGCACCAGCACTTTTCCCTACCTGGGCCTGATTTACTCTGACTCAGGATCGTGGCAGCCTCATGTTGCCTACAGGAAAAACAAACTCGGTAATGCCATAAATTCCATAATGAGCCTTTGACAGCCTAAACGTGCTGAGGTCGTAATACCGTTACTACAGATCTATAGAACCCAATGCCTACCAACGGCAACTTATGGTGCAGAGGTGTGGGAGTTCACAAACTGCAGTAGTATACAAATTGAAGAAAATAGATTCTGTAGAAAGGTATTAGGGGCGTTCATTTTGGCACCTACCTATATATGTCACAAGGAATTGAACCTTTTTTATGTGGAGGATTTCATTAGGTCACGGCCGGCTCTTTTTTGGTTAAAGATATGGCGGAACCCCGCAGCCTCTCTAACACAAGAAATAATTACGGAATGCCTAAAGTGCGACAGGGCTAATTATATACCTTGGCTTGGGGCAGTAAAGAAAAGTCTAGCAAGTGTGGACTTGGAGCATACATTCTTTTCCCCTCTAATCATTGAAGGTATAAAACACAAGTCCGTGAGAGGGGCATTGTATAACCTGTACCAGAAAGAAATAGAAAAGATGGAGCTCCACAAATTGGCAATCATTATATATACCCCTCTCCTGGCGCCATCTGGTTTGATTAACAATATGCCTCAGGTATACCTTAGAAAAAACCTTGGGAGATGGTACAGGAGATTGCTCTTCCACCTTAGGGATGGGAGCATTAAATATTCACTCTGTTTCCCGTTGGGTTTCAACAAAAATTTGGAGAACCTGTCTTGCCCGTGCGGCATAAGATGCAAACAAACACTGCTACACTTTCTGTTTTTCTGTGGATTCTCTGTTAAATATACCAAACAGTATTTAATCCCTTATTTTAAAGCCCATGCTATCGTTGATTTTAATTTGGCATTTCAGGAAATACAGTTGTTAGTCTGCGATGAAATAATCCTCAGAGTTAGCTCTTTCCTCCAATCTGCGACACGTTCACAAGTCTCTATGAATATGCCTTAGACAAATGAATTATCTGCACATTACTTTGCGGTTTTGCACATAGTTCAAAGTTTACATAACGCATATTTTCACATTGATATTCTGGTACTGATGTTTTTTGAAACAAGTCATAAAGCTGATTATCTACACTGTCTGATCATATTGTAAAGTCTGACGTTTTTATCGCACAGTGTTAGTGTCAGATTATTGCTATTTTTATTCTAGATAAATCATTAGTATTTTATTCTCTTTGTACATTGGTTTTATTGCCATTTTCCAACCCGTCTTTTTTATTGGTGTTTTTATGTGATTTTATCCTCATGTACTATTGTTGTGATAACTTGTACTTTTATGGATTTTTTTATATCCGAATAAAGACCATTTGACTTGACTTGATAAACCTTGTTTGCATACCCATTCATTTGCTTACCCCCTCCAGCCTAACACTGATCCAGTTGACCACTCCTTTTTGATTCTGTCTAGACCTTGCTTTGATGCCAATGTTCTTGTTTGTGTTGGTAGTGAGGGTTTACGAAATCTTTCCTTTAGGCTATTTTTACCTCACTGATTATAATTGCCTGAGTAAGTATTTTTGCTCTCAATATCGTCTTTGGGATATTTTTTTTCAAAGTTAAAATCTAAGGGTTGCTAATATTCTCAATGTATGGCAAATAAAGAATTCTGGGCCAAATGTACCACCCTATGTTGCATGTGCAAACAGGTATGCGAACCATTTGCGCATGCAAAAACGAATAAGGCCATGTACAATCGCTATTTAGTGAGTCGCGATTTCCTTGCAACTTGCTAAATAGGAATTGCTAGTCATTACAGTACGAAGAGGCATTCCAAGGGCTTCCCTTTGTAATAGCGAGTCAGAGGCCTATGTAAAAATGTTTTGCGACCGCAATTGCAGTTGCAAAACACTCGCAATTTACTGCCCTTTTCAAGAGGGTGGTAAAACACTTGCAAATGAGAAGGGGTCTCCATGGGACCCCTTCCACTTTGAGAATGCAGGGGAACAGATTTTTTAGGGACAGGCAGAGTACCTGCCCTTAACAAATAAAACTAAAACGTTTCATTTTTTATTTTTAAATGCATCCCGTTTTCCTTTAAAGAAAACAGGCTGCATTTTTTTTTTAAAACTGCTTCATTTAAAAACAGTCCCAGACATGAAGGTCTGCTGAGCCCAATAGGCCACTAGACCTGGGAGGGTCAGCCATTCTTAATGGGGTCGCAAATTGCTAGTGCCTCATTATTATGCATGAGGCATGCAATTTGCGACCCCATTAGGAATCGCTAATAGTGTCTCAGACTCTTGTACATGTCATTTAGCACCTCGCAAATTTTGAGTCGCAATTGAGCTCAATTTGAGAGTTGCTAAATGACATGGTCGTACATCTGACCCACTGTCACTTTACATTCATATTAATTGAATGCTTTTGTAAATTTGAACAGAATAAAAAAAAATTATTTACTAGTTAAAAATTAACTGTATACTTGCAATCCCTTATATGCGAAAGTGAAATTCCATGTGTATTTTCTTATGTATTTAATTCATTGCTGTGATCATATTGTACTAATCATGTTCCCAAAGTCAACTTCTCTGCATTAAATGAAGCTAGGCAGGGTTGTAATTTCTGGACAAGCTACATTAAAGATGGCAAGTTCAGAAAACTTGTGTGAATGTGAGTCAGTAGGCCAGAATATGATAAAGGCCTAGGAAACACGTAGGGCTTCCTGTTCCTTTAAGTAGGAGGCTTTCATTAGAGCATGGTTATAACTTTAAAGTGAGTTTAAAGTGGGCTTGAAAATTTTAAAGATCAATGGGCCCCATGTATCAAAAATGTTTGCGTTTGCAAATGTGCCAATTCTCAGGATTGGCCCTTTTGAGAACGCAAAAAATACTTTTCACATTATCAAACCCTATTTTGAGATTTTGTAACCTGTAACCGGATCGCAAAATGGGTTTGCGATTCGATATTTGGAAGGGGCATAATTAGGGTGTCCCTTCCAAACACTGAATCACTGCGGTATGTATCAATGTTTTGTGACCGTGAATGTGGTTCAAGTTCGTGGTAACCGATTCGCAAACAGGAAGGGCCCCTTCCGCTTTGTGAATGTATGCAAAAAACTTTTTTTTAAGAGCATGCAGTGGTCCGAAGGACCATTGTCTCCTCTTAAAAAAAAAGTTACCTATTCATTTTCTTTTCTAGATACAACCTGTTTTTCTTTTAAGGAAAATGGGCTGCATTTAAAAAAAAAAAAGATTGCTTTATTTAAAAGAAATCACGAACATGGAGGTCTGCTGACCCCAGCAGGCCAACGTCTCCTTAATTTTTGCGATTTCTAGGGGGGGTCGCAAATTGCAACCTAACTCATTAATATTAATGAGGTAGGTCGATTTGTGACCCCTACAAATCGATATATCAAACTCTTGGAATTTCATACATGTGTAATAGCGATTGCCTAATGTGATTTGCTAAAAATCACAATTAGGTAATCGCTATTACAATTATTGATACACGTGGACCTATGTTTTTTGTGGTGGTATGATATCAAATTATATTTACTTTCTACCTGAGACACAGACACAAGAATGAAGTGCTCAGCCCACATATGTACACATTGAAAACATCCACATCAATGCATTAGTAAAGAATGAAGAAAAACATGTCAGAAATGGATATTGCTTAAATGATTAGTCATTGATTTTGGAAATTAAATGTAATATTGATATTAATTAAATGTACTAAACCAATGTCTCTCAAGCCTCATTTTAATGCACTTGATTTTTTTTATAAATGTTTTCTTTGCTCTTTAAATTGAATAACTGAATTGAATCGATTAACCTGAAATTTGAAATGGGGGATCTGTGTGGCTGATCCTCTGTTGTGCGGGGAACTCAGTGGGGAGAAAAAGTACATGCTTCTTCGATTGCATGAAGACAAATATGCAAAGGTCAAATGGGGACCCAGGGGTGAACTTACAGAGGCAATTCCTATCAGAAGAGGAGTTAGGCAGGGATGTGTTCTGGCACCCAACGAAAATGATGTAGTGAAACACCTTCAGGGTTGTACACATGACTCACCTAAGTTGGGAGAGGAGCCAGTGCAGGCTCTGTTATTTGCTGATGATACAATTTTGTTATACTTCTTTTAGAGAATATTGTGTTTTAAAGGGCCTTGAAATAAACTCTAACAAAACAAAATATATGCAGTCTTTTTCATAGAAACTTGGCTAAACTCTGTCTGAAGGCCTGATGTGATTAGTGCGCTTCCCCCTCCATACCGGATCCTGAGAAAGGAGCGCAAAAGCAAGAAAGGTAGCTGCATTGTCATCATTTGTAAAGAACGTCTTGCATGCAAAACTGATAAATTGTTAATCCCTGACTGTGAAGCTCTTTCAGTTTCACTATCACTAGCCAATAACCTCAATTTTTCAGGAGCCCTCATACATCAACCTCCGGGCAATTCAGCTAACTGCAGCTTGGGTATTGTGGAAGCTCTTGCATCACGTATTCCTAAATGCTCCCATTTCACTATGCTGGGGGACATCAAAATCCATTTTGATAATGATATCTGTGGCACGGCCTTCTCTGTGATTGGGGATCTTGCTGCTCTTGACATCTAGCTTATTACAAAACCCCCTATGCATGTAACTGCTCATATGCTATATCCTATATTCACTAACCTCAGTATTTTACAGACTGACCAGTCTATTACCCTACCATGGTCTGACCACTTCTCAGTCCCATTCTCACTCCTGGCCCTTCCAGCGGTTCGAACTGGAGACATTCAGATGAGATCCACTGGCAGAAATTGGTCAAAGTTGGATTTCCCAACCTTATTTACTACTTAAATCTATTGGCCCTGCATTAAGTCACTCTGTGGAATCAGACATTTGCATCACAGATGTCTGGATCAGATAAGTAGGAAACATTATACAATTCTCCCCCATGACCAATGGTACAACGAGTCATTGCATCAATCTAAAAAACTGTGTAAAGGCATGAAAATATCATGGTGAAAAACATATAATAACAAAGATACAAAGCAAAAAACTGTTCCAAAACTCTTTTTTAGGCTAGTAAAGAGTCTTCAGACCAGGCTACCACTGCCTCTAGTACCCCACTCTCACAAGCCAAATATGGCGAAACTGCAGATTTCTTCTTAAAATAAATAAAATATATTCAGGTCACCTTTTCAGGTACCTCAATAACGTGTCCAGGTGAAACTCCTCCAAGCACGACCTGTGCCTTGAATATTTTTATCCCATTAGATGTGTCTAATTTTATTTCACTGATTGCTGCCGACATGTCAGGCTCTCCATTTGATCCCTACTCCCCTTCTGTAGTGGGAAATTGACCACACCAGTCTTGGAACATGTTACTCAACTCCTGAATGTTTCATTGACTGAAGGCACCGTCCCCTCAGCGTGGAAGCGTCCCTTAGGCACACCAGTACTCAAAAAGCCTAACCTTGACCCTCTCATATGGTTAAACTATAGGACCATCTCACTCCTGCTTATCCTGGCCAAGGTGTGAGAAATACATCCAATCAGCAACGCAATAGACAATTCACATCTTACACCGAGTCAAATGGGATGCTACACCCCTCGCAATCAGGCTTCAGGGCTCGCCACAGCACTGAATCTGCCCTCCTCAGTGCTACGGAATATCTTCAAGGTCAGTTAGACTCTGGCTGTACTGCAGCACTGATTCTCTTTGATCTCAGTGCCGCATTCAACACAGCGAACCATTCCACTCTGCTTCTCAGACTAGAAGGAATAGGAGTGCAGGGCACGACCTTTTCCTAGATAAGATCCTTTCTGCACAATCACAGCTTTCAGGTGCACACACATCAAAATAGGTCCAAACCTTACCTTCTAGCCTCAGGGTTTCCAGAGGGTTCTATCCTCAGTCTACTTCTTTTCAATCTATATGTTAGATTTATTGCAGAGATTGTGGAATCTCATGGGCTTACTTTATCCTCATACGCTGATGACACCCTAATTGCAATCTCCTTATCCACCCAGGATAATTGCAACACTGTAACTTTTAACATCTGTCTTGCCCTAGTTTCAGCTTGGAGAAGACTGAGGTCTTGCTTGTGGACAACCATCCCCACCTTTTGAGTCCTCCTTTGTGGCAATCAACTATGGGTACGACCCCCTCCCCAGCTCAGGTGGTAAAAAATCTTGGAATATGACTAGATGACAAGCTTGTCCAGGAGGCACAAGATAAACAAAGTGGCTGCCACCTGATTCAGCATCCTTAAATGGCTAAAGAGAATTCTGGCATGCCTCCCAGTTTTTGCTCAACGAACAGTGGTCCATGCCCTGATGATCTCCAGATCTCTACAGTATTGTTCTGTACCTGGGTGCTGAAAAATCTTTGCTCAAATGGCTGCAGATTGTACAAAACGTGGCAGCGCCTACTTATTCATCAACTTAGGTTTAGCTCCTCAACAAGTCTGCTACACATATTGCTCTGGCTGCCCATTGAGCAGCGTGTCCCATTTGAGACCGTATGCTATACACAAAAGTTCCTTGCTAACACAAGGCCCATGTGCCTCAGACCTCTGGTGTCTGGACACATTCTAAATTGTGCATTCTTCTACATTGATCAGGGTTTGGCAGTGGTTCCTACAGTCAAGGAATATCACCAAGGTGGCTGGTTGTCTGCATATCTGTGCCCCAAGCTTTGGTCCTGCCACACTCTCTGAGAGCCTGTAAATCGCTCAAAGCCATTGGGAAGCCGCTTAAAATGTGGATGTTTCCACCTCTTTGATCTCACAAAGCTGATTGACTTTGGTTCAGTGAGGAGGATAGCGCTGAGAAACCTTTTTTAGGTAGCCATGTGCTTTCATGCATATTAATCATAATATTAGCTAAGATGATAAGCTCTCTCTGGAATGTCGTTAGTAATATGGGTGACTGTGTGGACGTTGGTTCAGAGTGTGAGAGACTCATGCTTCCGTCCTTCCTGGTAAACAATGATCACCCAGTCTACAGCGATTACCCTCCCAAAAACGGGATAAAAACACCAACTACAAATTTTGGTTTCTTAAATTAATATGTGTCGTGACAGGCGTGTAATGTAAAGTATGAAACCTGCGGTCTAGTTTAGGCTTTCTGTTTCTCTAAATAATGGCTTTCAAATAATAGATTCTCGTTACTAAATTGTTCAACATAAACAGCACTTCGGTTCTTTATTTCTTGAAAGTTTTATAGCATCAATATAAGTAAAATGGTTATCGTGCAAGGAATTCCAGGAAGTTTATCATTAAATGCCACAGCCTAAAAAACGCACAAGGTGCTTTTCAAGGCAGGATTCTGAGAGCAAAAGATACATTAAGATAATTACATTTGTATAATTAGAATTTCCTTAAAAACAGCTTGTCTACTAGTGGTTTAATAGATGAAAGATTTTAAAGGGGTTATGGAGAAATCATTACAGCAATCATAGAAGAAAAAGTGCCGAAGGTACAATGAAGCCTCATAATTAAACCGAAGCTCACTGCTCAATTAAATTTGATCATTATGCATAATACATCAGTGGGCATCAAGAGTCCAATAACGGAGATGCTATCAATGTTAACAGCCAAAGGTAAGGCGTAATATAGTTCGGCCCAAGTCGCCAAGATAAAGTCAGAGGATTATGTGAACAATGTTTAAAATGAAGCATAATTCACTAATGAGCTGATTAATGTGTGCATGACGCTGCACATCTACTTATTGAATCAAATTACATCAAGCACATGTTTATGCAAAGCACAATAAATTATGAAAGATAAAGCACACTGGATATTTATTAAGCGAAGGAGAGCATGACCACAGTAGCGAATGCCAGTGCATTGCTCTCAGCTTTCAGTAGGATGAAAGATTGCTGCTACGAATAGATGCTTGGAGCCCAACCTTGAATTGCTTCACTCTGTTCTATTTTCGTCTCCGTGTTTTGTGGTGTATTTATTGTGCTGTAACGGTGACTACTGTAAGTGCCCAGTGAGAGAGCATTCAGCTAGTTGAGCTTCCTCCGATTTTCTTTCCTTTTTCGTGATGCATTTTTACATTCATTAAGGGACTGCTCACATCTTTCAAAACGGGGTACTGCGCCTTTTTGCTTTGTGTACTTTTTTGAAAATCGGGACTGAGCTGCTTTGTGCGGCTCAGCCCGCAGGGCGAGATAGCATTTATACGCCCCAAAAAAGTATGCAGAGCACCACCTCCCCCCATTTGAGGTAATTTGTGTATTGGCTTGCAAACAGTACTTAAAAGAGTGGTGTGACTGGCATGATGTGGTGAGTTATCCAACGAGTCGCATAAATGCAGACAGAACAGCACCTCCCACCTCTGTTTCATCCTTGTCCTCTTTGTATTTATTTTAGGTGATGTAGGGAAGAGTTGTTATCTATCTATAGATATAAAAGCGAAAGTATGTCTGTCTGTTTGTCCTCTATGCATTACTACACCATTCATCCGATTGGCATGAAACTTTGGGAAGTTGTTGAGTACACTCCTGCAAAGGTTTCTGGCAAAAACAAAAAGAAAAAAGAAAAAAAAATGTGTTAAATATTGCCCCCCCCCGCACCCACAGGGCCCTCATAATCTTTCCAATACTGAACGTTTACAGTTTCCGGTGCGACTCTCTTTTGCAATGACCATCAACAAAGCACAAGGACAATCGCTGCAAGTGTGTGGACTAGATTTGGAGAATCCGTGCTTCTCACATGGACAACTGTATGTGGCCAGCTCATGCGTCTGAAAACCTTCTGATTTATTTGTGTACGCACCAGACGGAAAAACAAAAAATACTGTGTATCCACAAGCACTCGAATAAATAAACAGAATTAAAAAAACACTTTAATTTTTTTTCCATATTGAAATGAAAAAGTTTCAATAAAAATGACACAATGTAAATTGAATCTTATCATAACAAGTTTCCTTAAATTTCCTTTCTTCTGAGATCGCAGCAATGCACGACGGGTAAGCTAGTATACCAACCAGAATCAAGATTGGAAGCCAATCGAGGACGATTAACATGTAACATGTCGATGTACCTATAATATATAAAAACAGATGGACACTAATTCATAATCTCGATTAATACAAGTTAAACATCCCAAGTCTGGAAATAGTGCCATTGTTACTCATACATTGCAACAGTCTTTGAAAAGGATGAAAACACCAAAGAGAATCCAATATCATGTATCGCAACTAATTAAATCCAAGATACATATCAAATCAATAGACCAAAACAGTTTCAAACAGGTATTAGGAAATAAGAAAATAGAAGAAAAGAGAGCAAATGCAGAGAGAGAGAAAATATAGAGCATCTTCTATACAAAAGATAGAAAGCAATACTGACCCTAACCTTAAAATAATTTCAATATATCAAAACCAAATCTCACCTTAAATTGCAATGTGAAGAATAGTGTCTTTTCACTGAGTAATCACTCAGAGGAAATAGCCTCTCAAGCATAAGTCCAAAATAAACTGATCTAATCTCCTAATGTGAGAGAAATCATCATGATACATGAATCAGATGATAGAATGCCTGTCAGGTTCCCATGTCATATTGCCCCCAGTAATAAGGTATGTTGCAGATCAATAACAAAAATTTAAAAAGTCCAAAACTTTGTACGATAGAAAAAACTTGATAAAAAAAAATAATTCAATCTTACCTGACGAATCAGGTGAGAGTATATTTCTCCTTTCACAAATGTTGTACATTTTTAGGGGATCCTCCACAGTCAGGGTAAGTAGTATCCCAGTTAATATCCTAGGGATGAAAACATAACATCCCATTAAACATAATAAAAAGGACCAAAATAATTAGTGTAGTGAGACAAGTGACCTATCGCCGCCGCTGTGCTAAGTTAAATAAACACAGCCACATGTTACACTACAGCCAACCAATATCAGAAAAACCACAACTCCATGATAGCCTGCTCCATGTTACTGTGTACGTCATAAGAAACACAGCACGTATTCAATATGCAAGGTATAAACAACCTCAATCCAGAATCAGAGTGCAGTGTCTGTTAAACAACATGGTACGCATAGACCATACAAGAGATCTCAACCCAAGCTGTGCCATACATGGAAGGAACGGTCCATTTTTCCTTACTCTTAAAATGATGAATGGACCTCACATTTTATATGGTATATCCATGCTTCTTTTTAAGTTTTTGACCTATTACTTTAAGAAACCTGACACCAATTGTTTAACAGTTTTATGAAATAACTAAACTCCTCATACTGCTTTATGAGCATTAATGAGACCGAAAACCGAGGGTGGTGTAAGAATACCTGATTTAAAGTTATATCATTTTGCTTTTATAATCAGGCAATAATTTTCTTGATAGCTCTATACTATGGAGGATTATTTTAGAATGATCTATAGTCAACGATGTTTCTTTTAAAGAAATTATTCCTCTGTTTTTTTTATATTTCCAAACATCCTATTTTAAAGAATTCAAATTCTTGGATGAATATGTTACTTGGTAAATGTTCTTTTCAAAATGACATACTTGGGATGCTAGTAATAAGAAGAGCAAAGTGCTAACCTGGCTTGACAAAAGAGATGAAGAGTTGTGATGAGTCTGCAAGATTAAATACGAAGTGTGCAATGATATAAGGCAGTAGGGTAATTGCAACTGTATGTTCTGCATATTATAGTTACCGTCTAAGTTGATAGACTCGTGGGCTTACAGGGGAGTTGTTGCAATGTTTGTTGAAGAAGGTCCCCAGCCATCTACTAGCAATGAATACTGAAGCCAGAAGCATGAATGGACTACACCCAGATCTCTAAATGATAATTGATGAAGAAATCTGGAAAGTCACAGGAAGATTGCACCAAATATTTGTCAAGCTAATGACATATTGGCACAACAATAATAGCTCAAGTTTGCTAGCAGAATGTCCCTCCCTGCTAATGTGCTCATGTAAGTCAGATTTTATGCCAGTTAGGGTGACGAGGCATAACCTCATTTGTCTAAAACTACTCTTGACAACATAAGTTGAGTTGGAGAGGATACAATACTTTTGTCATTAAACATTAAAGAAACAATCTATAAAATAGTGCTTTTTGTATGAAGTTGACAGCAGCAGACGTCCGTAAGGGCTGAGGGGTCATGCCCCCCTACCTTTTTCTAGGCAAGAAGAGTGTCTGTCAGGCCGAAGAAAGGTCAGCCTGGCAGACACTCTTCTTGTTAAGGTAAGGCAGCCTGGAGGTAGACATGCGCTAAATGTGCAGGCTCCTGGCTGCCTGAGCTGAGGTTTGAGTGGCTGGGAATTTTATAGACCTGTTGGTGTGACATCCTCAGCCTAGCAAAAGTCCCTCGAGACCCTCCCACTGATGAGGGGTAGAACCACCCATTGCTTTGGACCTAGATGCTTCTGTTTTAAGCCCTGAAGTGCTCAGGGCAGAGTGTCAATCAGTGACACCTCGTCACAGAGTGGGGTGACATCAGCAGTCTCACTGTCTCCATCCCTCTCTGTGACAAGTGAGGGACCTGAGGTCAGCCAATGAGGGAAGGCAACAGTCTCAACCCTCCTAGAACCTATGCTGGCCCATGAGGAAAGGCAGCAGTCCCATCCCTCCTGGAACCTATGAGGCTTGCCTCTCGGAGATCTGCAAAGTAGGTTTAATCGTTTTTTATGTTTGGTGTTTGTATGTATGAATGTATGTGTATTTGTTAGTGAGTGTTTTGAATATGTGTGTTTGAATGCATGGGTGTGAGTGATGTGTGTGTGTGTGTGTATATCTCTGCCTCCTCTCCCCTCCCTGGTAAAACTACCAGTAGCCACTGATGCTGGGATAATTGGTTTTGGTATCTTATTTAAAAACTAGGTTTAATTAATGTATATAACATCAATGCCACATGTCAGGAGCATCTGCACTCAATCAAATGGTTTGGCAAGTATGTTCACTACCTGGCCCCATATTCACCCTGATAGTGGTGTCTTATTTATTCAAGAATTTTATATAGCGCTGGCTAGACCCGGAGGTATCAGAGCGCTTTACATGAGGTTTCACAAAAATTACATTACAAGATTAAATCAGTTCCAATTTACATCAGTTGCTAGACAAACAATAACAAGAGCATAGGAGACGAGGTAAATGAGGTGTAGAGGGGAAGGGGTATGGGTAAAAGGGGTGGGAGGGAGAAGCTGTAGAGAGACGAAAGGAAAGTCTGTCCAAGGTCCAGCTGGGTAGGTGACAGTCGAGGGGAAGTCTCAAAACCCCTCTCCTTTGTAGCTATCAGGTAGCTCCACCGGGCATTGGCCAAATAGCTCGGTCTCAGTGGGAAAAATATTTAAAGAAACGTGGAGGGCAAAATAGATGGAGGGTAGAGGGGAGGGGGCATGGAAGTAGAGAAAGGGGGGTAGGGGAAAAGACAACAAGGAGAGACGAAATGAAGTCTGTCTAAGGGCCGGCTGGGTAGGTGACGACCAAGGAGGGATTCCACGGACCATCTCCCCTATAGCTAAACCAGGTAGCTCCATCGGGCATTCGACAAAAAAGTTCTGTCTCAGTACATTGAGAGAGGAGAGAAGGACAGACAAAAATAGGGGGAGGGTGCGTGAAGGGGCGACAGGAGAGACGAAAGGAAGTTTGGCTAAAGACCGACTGGGTAGGTGATGTCCAAGGAGGGGATCCCCGACCTGTCTCCCCTATAGCTAAACCAGGTAGCTCCATCAGACTTCAGACAGAATAGCTAGATCTCAGATGGCGAAGGAAAATTCTCAGGTAAACAAGGTGGGGGCTAAGGGCCGGGGACAGGTGAAGGCAGAGGTCGTTAGCAGGAAAGTGGAGAGGAGAAGAGTGAGGAGATAAGCATGGTGGGGACTAGGGCCAGGACAGGTGAAGGCAGAGGTCAGTAGCAAAAAGCTGAGAGGAGTAGAGCGAGGAGGGGTAGGGGGAGGGTAGTCCGGTGAAAAGCTCCCATGGATCTGGTGGGCTATAGTTGTCAGTTTAGCCAATGTGCGGGTACTCAACTGATTCTCCGGTGCCGTCTCAGGTAGAGTCAGGTTCTGCATTATTTTTTATTTCCCCATTGTGCAGGCTGGAGTGGTTCTTTGCGTGTGGGGTGTTGCTGGTGTCCGGGACATGCACAGGCTATCCGTGATGAAGCGGAATGGGTGCCATTTTGTGGCTATGAGGCTTACACATGGGTTGCATAGATGGTGGAAAAGACGATTGTGGCGCTTCGGGGAACCCGCACTAGGATTAAGAGAGAGCAGCAATTTATTATCCCCTCTTAGAGCAGCACCTGAAAGAGGTAGGCGTGGGGCCTCGAGTCCAAGTGAACAGACGGGGGCGCCGATTTTACATGGTGGCCGCCATTTTAAAGTCAGGCAGGCGAGCAGTGGTTTGAAACGGCATGGATTGTTATCCATGAGGTGTCAGCGCGTGCACTTCAGCGATTCACGATGAGCCCGGGCCTTACCTCTGGCGGCGTCAAGCAGATTTAGAGCCAGGGTCCCCACACAGTAGCCCCGGTGGTCACTGGCGTAGCTCTCTGCTCAACCCCTGTCCCACTCCTCAGGGGGCCTCAATCTGCGTCTGCACCGGGCGCCATATTGAAGTCAGGCAGCCTTGGTGTTGATGGCGCTCCGGCGGTCCGCTACACAGAAAAGGTCGGACCCGTAGCGTTGCGCAGCCACCCCACTGCACTGCTCCCTCCTCTGCCAGGTCGTGTGCGGTCCAGTACTCCCTTCCGTCTCCGCTTTTCTTCGTTCGCGCGGTGGGTAGTCCAGGGGGCCCGTCTGTCAATCAAGGCCCCCGGTGGAATCGCACCCATCCAGCGTCGCCGTCGGGTGCGGAGCCGTTGCTGTCTTTCGCTGTGTGGTGGTCCCCGGCTCACCTATGCCACCGCGAGTCGCGCCTCCATCTCGGCGAGTCTCGGCCCCGGGTTTCAAGTGGAGGTGATGGTTGCCGCAATCTTGTCTCCGCGCCCGGAGTGTCGTCTCGGCTTCGTTACACCCAGGAACCGGCTCCGGCGCTTCAGCGGCGTAACACCATCCGATGCCCCTCAGGTTCCGATCGCCAAAATTGGTTTTCGTTGCTGGGACGGACGCTGTAGAACGGCGGGTTTGACCACCCGCTGAGGAGCCCGCCGGGACTAAAATGGGAAAGGAGTATGGGATTCCATAGTTTCACTTTAGGTAGAAAATATTTAATTTAATTTAGCAGAACCAGAACATTCCATTAACAGGATAGTAGAAGCACTATGTATGTTTGTTAAAAATTATGGGTTCTTAGTTAATTGGCCAGAATAAACCTTGTATCCTTGTTTCACCCTGGACTCCAAAGGCTTACTTACAATGTCCATTGGAGATACCTGAACCGGTTTGGCATATTTGGGAATGTACCTCACGAGAGACACTAAGGAACCTAAAACTGCAACCTGCATGGGACAATAAAGTATTTTAATTATTTCACACTGGAGAATTGGTGCAATGTATACAATGATGTCCTCACCATAAATTTTAAATATACCATTCTGGATGCTGCCTACATTTTTCCTGCCAATAGAGGGGATACTACAGTCCAATTTCTCAATACTCTAATGAGCTTTATTGCCATGTGTCCATAATCAAGAGTGTCCCGGTGTTCCATATGATTACTGTCATGTGTGTATAATCAAGAATGGTCTTTATGTATTGATATTAATACCAATCCTCTTGGTATGTGGCCTTTACCATCCTGTGCGAGTGGTACGCCAAATATACTGGAGGACTACTAGTGGATAGGCATCAACCTTCCCAATCACCCACTGTCTTCTTTGTATTTATCAATACTACTGTAATCATGCCACGTAAATTTTTAATTGGCCAACCATTCCCCCCCTTGCAATCCAAGCGTATATGTGCTGAGTCGGAGTATTCAGTAACTTTATCGGCTCCATGTCAGATGGGGGCTGCGTTTTGATAAGAGATGGCACCAACCGCGAGGTGATTCTTGAAGTTGTGGCTCGTGTACGGTCTTTATTATCCACACTGCCACAATGTGTATTATTATAACCAAAAATTTGGTAACATGTCATAATAGTTGATTACTAATTATGGTCCCCATACGGACTAACTATTAGAAGTCTTATTTCGAATTTCCCCGACTCCATGTATCAAGTCTTTTTTCGCTGTCCTCTATGTAGTGGACACGTGACTTTAGAAGCCGTATTACCGGAATTGAATCCCCACGGCTTTTCACATTTGTGTAGACCTAGTAGGCGTCCCGCTCTGACCCCCCACTTGCGACTAGGAGAATTTATTCACTAAGGTACGTAGAGTTGCATTATCAATTATTCACGATATCAATTGCCATCTCGACATGCAACTCTTTTACGCACTTTTTGAATATTCGTTTGTTACAGGATCCGGATTCTTCTACCCGATCCCCCAAATATCGTCGTCTCTGCGACCGCCGGCTGTGACTGTGTGAGGCTTTTAATCAAGGTATGTTAGGTCCCGATCTAGATAGGACCCGACTACCGTTGTCTTCATACCTCTTACTTGAGTGGCAATGATATACTGATTGGCTTTCCCCGTTGTTGTTTTTTAGGTTCCTTATACACGCGAGGGACCAAATTAACATTCAACAACATCCCTATCCACAACAGGTACTTTTTATAACGATGGGTAGCCACGCGATTTATTTTTCTATTGCCGTGTTATCACCACAAGTAATTGAACCCTTTTTGACTTCCCAGATATATCAATTGCTGGCGCAGTCGCTCGATTTCGAAACCCTCGAACAACATCTGTGAGTTTTCTCCCTTTTTACATGACTTTTAGTACACCACTAAATTTACAACCATTTCTGATGGTAATGTGCTCTGTATATCGCTCCTCTTTAGGACCGATCTGCCCCGCCATTCAGACGTACCACTCCCCAGTTATTCTCTGGTTTTTACAAACGCGAGTTTTTTGCCTTATCGAACACACTTCATCAAGCGATGCTCTGACATTTTTGGCTAACTGCATTTCTGTCCTTGTTTTACTGCAGTTTCATGCCCTTCCCTGATGTCTCCTGTGTTCTGAGCAGTCGTGCTTCCACAATAGTCGGATATAACACAACCTATTGGTAATCACCCTTCTGACCTACTATAACCCTGTATAAGACATATATGGATCTTTATGACCAATTTGATTAATTTATTACTATTTTCTGTTCAGATTGTCTGCCCCACTCGGTTCTCCACCATCCTGATGAAGACCCTCTAGCAAGGACGTAGCCAGTACCTGCATCGATTTTGGGTCGATACGTCGACACACCCTCCCCCCCCTCAGCTTTTGTTATTTGCCATTTTTGCTTTCTCCATTGAAGCATGAGATTGTTTTGATTTATTTGTAAATTGCTGGTTATTTGTCATTTTTATGTACTAAGGCTCAAACTGACTATTAATTTGTCACGTATTCAGTTTCCCTACACTTTCCATCACAACCCTGACCATTCCCTTCCTTTAGGGGCACTAAGTGTGTGTATATATATTTATGCATTTTATGAATTATTTGCAATTGATTGCAGTTGCTGGTTGTGATTAAAACAATGCTGCAAACTTTCTTTGGATTTAGTTTATAATCAATTGCTATTGCTATTGCTCTATATTGCTCTTCTTTTGTTCTGAGACCACATTAGATATATGGACTGATGTTGAGAGGATACCTCAGCAATGATGTATGCTACAGAATATGTTACTCACAGAAACATGAGCAAAAAAAAATGTTTTTCTAAATAACCCAATTCCTCACAAATAGAGTCATCTGGACACTAATTTATTCCAAAATGTTGGATTAGTATCAAAGCGTGCCTTCTTATGAAAAAATATCATTAAAGATTGTACAGTTCATCTACACGCCAACATCTCCGACAATAATCTATTGATTGACTATTATTCTGGATAATGTCCTATATATAGGATGGAAGCGCCGAATCCTAGCTAACTTCAAATATATTCTAGATAAAGCTGACATCCACCTGTTAGTACTGCTTGATCTCTGTACGCATTTCACACTATTGATCACAACTCTAAATAATATCTCTTTCGCAATAGGCTGCATCTCAACTGGTTTCACACTTTCCCCTCATTAAGATCTGAGTTTGTGAAACTGGATTACTTCAGATCCATAAATGCTCTCGTCAATGAAAGCATCATCATACCTCTGTAACCAATACATTGGGTATGTTAGATAGCAATGATTAGACAGGACAAAACATTTTCATCCAATACTGTGCTAATGATGCACAATTCTACCTCTGAGTGTTCCACCTTTCCCGTAAAGATGCACAGTTCTACCTCTGAGTCTTCCATCTTTCCAGCAAATGAAAGCTTAACAACCTTAGAGACCAAAGCTCAAGAAACCAACAGAAACCAACAGACACTCATCCAAATTCATTTGGGGAACCTGCATTAGACATATAAACCAACTCATCACATTTTGGAATTCTCCTACACACCCCTATTTTTTTATAAAACATACCACATTATGGGCTAGATGTAGGTAAATCTTATTTACCGATTCATAAATACCAAATTTTACTGATTCGGTATTTATGAATCGGTAAATAAGATGTAGGTAAAAATTCGGTAATTTTTACCGAATCGGTAGGATTCGGCATTTACCGATTCGATAATTACTGAATCGGTATTTGCCACTGATTCCTATGGGCTTTTGAATCACATAGGAATGAATAACAAATACCGATTTGGTAATTACCGAATCGGTAAAAATACCGAATTGCCAAGGGGGACAGGGTGTCACTTTGACACCCTGTTACACCCCTGTTTCTGGCTTGGGTGCCATGTGGCACACATACATGCCCTAACATGGCACAGGTGCGCATGCACAGATGCGCATGTACACAGGAATTCACAGGAATTCGTTATTTACCACCCAATGGTATTAGGTGGTAAATAACGAATTCTAAAGGCCCTGTAGCACTGTTTAAAGTGCTACCTACATAAGAAATTACAGATTCGGTAATTTTACCGATCGGTATTTTTACCGAATCTGTAAAATTTACCGAATCAGTAAATTTACCGATTCGGTAATTTTACCGATTTGGTAAAATTACCGAATCTGTATGATTTTGCAACCCCTACATGCCAATGTCCAAATACCGGTCGGAAACGGCAGAAAATCGGTATTTTCGGCCGTTTCCGACCAGTATTTAGACACCTACATCTGGCCCTATATCCTTGTAATAATGTCCCCATGTTCTTTAATTTTATTAATCTTTTAGGACCATACACATTTCAACATAGAAACCTCAGGTTGGGGAACCCCCATTCTAATAAATATCACTTAGACAATATGAAACATCCTACCCCCATTCTAATAAATATCACTTAGACAATATGAAACATCCTCCTTACTACTCAAAACAGCATAACAATTATCTATCTTAATAAGCTGATCTTCTGTCTCATACACAGTAAATGTGCGCCCCCTATCACCTTCATGCCTGTTTTTGATCTCTCAGTTTCATCCCATATCACCAAAATTAGTTTTGTAATCAAGACTGCATGGCTATTCAAAAATGTGCTCTTCACTTCCTTTTCTACTTCCTCATTTTCACTAATTCTTATTACATTCTATTTAGTTCATGCTCTGCTTTCTGCACCAAATCATTAATTAAGGGTGGACTAAAGCAGATTTCAGTGATCTCCTTACCCTGACAGATGATTACGAACCCTACTTGTCTCAGATCCTTCGATGTATTTAATCTAATAGTCACACATTTATCAAAAACTTGCAAAAGTCTTTCCCTATTTAGGGGTCTTATTTTGTTCCTTTCTTTTCCAGCTTTCCACACATCAACATAGACATACAAATGTTTTACTTCTCCTATATCCCTTTTTTCAATTTTTCCTGAAGCCTTGCCTTGAAAAGATCTGTTTAAACACAGATTCATTTTCAAATGTCCTACAATGATTGAGGGATTTCAATATTGTTTCTTATAATTACTTTGTACTGCAGTGTTAAAGTATTTAATCCTTTTCATTTATTTTCCTTTGAGAGTTCTTATTTGGATACCGATTGGCAACCTTGACCTGTACTAAGTTATTCATCTAAGATGTTAGTATTTTTTTAAAACTACTTTTAGTTTTTCTCTTTTCTCTTTTATGTACCTTTCCTTTTAATTTATTGCTGCTTTCTCAACTTCTATTTCCGTCCCTTATTTTTCTTAGCTGGAAAACTTTTTTCCACATACCTTTCCACCCTTACTAAATCTGTTATATCTTGTAGCATGTCCTCCTTTTTAAAAAAAAGGCAATCGGCAGGTCTTTTTACTATCATTGGGCTGTAGGAAATATAGACTATTTTCCAATTTTCTCCAAAGACCTGTATCCATTGCCTCCATTTCCATTTTAACATGGTATTTTATCTATTGGCCTGAATAATGCTGGCATACCTTTATTTCTCTTAACTCAACCGCAATAATATTTAGCAATTTAGTTTGGGATTTTACTTCAAAATTACTTAGGAACATGGTCTGAAATATACCATGCAAAGTCATCTGCATTAATAGCAAAATGTCCAACATTTGAGATAACGTTGTAGCAAAGGCATTCAGGAAAAAGGACAAAACTTGCAACCCTTCATTCCTTGTCATCCTTCCTTTGTTAGTTACTACTTCTTTATTACTTCCAGCAGTAACTGTCCCATAGAACATTTCTCGTCTTCTGGCACTTATGTTTGAACTTTCAGTGTGAATTTTAGGTGATGCGGAGAGCAGTGGATGTAGGGGATCCAAATCTAAATTATGGTACTGTAGTAAAGCACGCTTACTGATCAGTATTTGGATTGATTTGTTTCTTGTTTTATGGGTTGGTAAAGGAATGAGCCCGATCTGAGTGGATATTTCCAACATTACCCCTTTCCAAATTGAACCAGTCTGTTGTAGCCTCTCCTTCTCTACTGTATTGAAATTCCTATCCACCATGTTTTTTATAGAAGAAGAAATGGAAAGAACCGAAGGAGAACCAACACTACCCTTTTGTTCTTGTGCTGTTTTTTAAACATCCAAATCCTCCTCAGCAATTGAGTCCTCACAGTCTTTTTACTTCTGTGGAATCTTTAGATCAGTACAGTTTGTACATTCTCCATTCCTTTTTAACACTATAGCTTAAAACATTTATTTCTAGCATCATTCATCTCAACTAAGTTCCCTTCTTAAAATCCACTCTTTTTGGTATATTTATTCCGGCAAAAAGTCTCCTTATAACCACTATGTCACTGTTTTATACGTAATACTCCTTTTATCTTCACAAAACTTTTTTTATGTCCCTAGCCCTTCACCATAGCTCCTTTTGCCACTAGAGACTGCTCTTTTAGTCCTGGAACCCTCTATTATTACCACCAGGCACACAGCACCTGGCTCAGCCAGTTGGCAAACCTGCATACCCAACTCAAGACTCTTCCTGGGTGAGGGGATGAAGCCAGCATCTGCAACCACTAACCCCGCATAATAGAGCCGGAGCAGCCAGCCCAGGCTGACGGCAAGATGAAAACCAGGTTGCTTTGTAAGCACCGACATCAAGGCAGATATCAGAGAGAGAGTCGAGGAGCAAGAACAGAAACAGTTTTCACAGAAGAGCATCAGCGTCACAAAGTGGGTGGGGCACATCGCACAGGCACTAGCACAAACAGTGAATAGCCACAACATTAACAATATACACGGTTTTGCTTCTGAATCTTAAACCCTGCCAGCAGAAACACTTAATAACCTTCATTGAAAAAAAACAAAATTGTTTATTCATACTAAGCCTGAACCTAACCAAGCTCAACACCTATTTCTCTTCTTCAATTACTCCCCACAACAGTCTTCATATACAGTGCGCTCTGTGCTACTTTCTAGCTTTAGCTGCCTTCACCAGTTTTTACCTTTAACCAAATCCTCAACAGACAGAGCAAATGCCTTAATTTACAAAGTCTTAATCATTTTAACTTCTTCTTTCGGGACACTAAACCCTCAATTGCTGCTACTCAATTATCTTAAGAGAAGCAATGGTCTATTTCCTGACCTTCATAAATATGCTACTACAGCTCTCAAAGTCACTCAGCAGCCCGAATTATCACGGGTGCTAAGAAATTAGATTGCCCCACTTGGAATTCTGTAAAGTCGTTAAAAAAGGTTTTGAAGTAGGATTTCTCTTGTCCAGCAATCAGTTTGCAGATTGTAACATGGAGCACAATAAGCTCAAGATGAGCTTTTATCCTCCGGAAAACACTTGCAAACTCACCTGCAGAGAACTCACTTAACAAACTAAGTAGCTGATTTATAATTTGGCAAATGTCAATCAGGGCGACATTTGGAAGTCCTCCCCAATAGCCATGGGAGCATTTAGAACTTTTTTGTCATTATTTAGTTTTCTGCCTTTTGTAGAGTGTAGTGTTGTCATATGCTTAGGTTTCCTCTACATAAACATGACCTACAATTAAACATTTGCATTTTATTCCTATTACACAGGTGGCCTGTGCTTTCTTTGTCCATTTTGCTAGGCTTGCTTCATGTGCATGATTTATGGAGTGATGATGTGATAAGGAAGGGTCAGGTGTCATACATGAGGGTTATAAAGGTGATCCAGTCTTGCCACTGGAAATTTGGTGCTGGGTGTGAACATGACTGTGAGTCAATAGAGTGACAACTTAATATGTAATATCTTCATTAATATAGGGCATTTTAGTGGGACTTTAATCTTATGGTTCATTTGTTACTATTCAGAAACCTTTCTTCATGGCAAATTGCTGATTCAACAAAAGAAGCAAAATAAAATTCATAGAGAAGTAGGGCCACATGAGTCTTTTAATCTCTTATAGATCCCAAGTGATGAGCAAATCTTTTTTTGATCTGGAGCAAAAAGGAGGCCTCATCAATGCAGAATTAGCTAACCCTGAAGTTAGTCAGCTATTGTTCGAATTTTTTTCTGAATTTATCTTTGTTGGCCTTAGGACTTTGATCACTTTGCCAATGCTAGACAGTGCTAACGTAATTGTGCTAACCCCCTAAAACATTGTAAAAATGGTTTACACCTGATTAACAGAATTAATGTATTCATACGTCCCTAGTAAAGTGGTAAACCATATACACAAGGCCTATGAATTGAATGCTAAGAGACGACCTGCAGCACTTATTGTGCCACCCACTTAAAGTAGCCCCTTAACCGCATCGCTGCGGCGGCTTTTCCCGCTGTGCGCGGCAAATTCGAAATTACCGCGTTACGTGACGAGCTGGCCTTGTCATCCGCGCAGGACAGGTAAGCGCGATGACGAGCCCAGCTCGTCAATAGCCTCGAAGGGGTTAACACATATTGCTAATCTGCCATTGCAGTCTGAATGCAGAATTAAGCTTCCAATTCCGCTTTGCAATATAACTCCTTTACCAAGCTATGCACTCTCCTTCTATTACATATGTCACCCCTAAGGTAGGTCCTAGGTAGCCCAAAGGGCAGGGTGCATTGTAATTAAAAGGTTGGACCTTTATGTATTTGTTTTACATGTCCTGATAGTGAAAAACTCCTCAATTTATTTTTCATTACTGTGAGGCCAATTTCTTCCACATTATAACATTGTGCTACCTTAATACATTTAATAAGTGCAAACTTTTGATTGGAAACGGGTTAAAATTTCATGTTTGGTGTCTGATTATTTGTAATTTTACAAACCCTATTTAATGATAAAGTCGCATTTTATGTTATAATTCGGGCTCCCGGTTTTATGGTATTTATATTTTTGGACATTTCCGTCTGTATTTATCGATATTTATTTTTAGTCAACTTTATCTGTATTTATTCATATTTAATATGGATTTTGTGAGAAAATAAAGCTGAAACTGGTATTTCCACATTTATTTAACCAATAAATATGCAGCCATGCTTGAATGCCAGCCAGATTTCAGT
This sequence comes from Lissotriton vulgaris, assembly GCF_964263255.1. Taxonomy (NCBI): domain Eukaryota; kingdom Metazoa; phylum Chordata; class Amphibia; order Caudata; family Salamandridae; genus Lissotriton; species Lissotriton vulgaris. Next base: position 91,088 of record NW_028253662.1, read on the forward strand.
GATATGAACACCCGCAGAAGATAAATCAATGTACTTATATGAAAATATGTGCATTTAAGTGTCATCTTTGTGCATATCTACTGTTGTTTAAGCCTCTTTACTGAAATTCCTTTCTTTTTAACCCCCTTACCTATCAATCCACACAGTTATTGGATTGGCAGCAATGGCAAAGTTTTACTTAGAGACAAGAAAATAAATGGATTTCTGTCTGTATTTATCTGTAAAAGTCTGTAAAAGCTGAAAACAGGGAGCCTTAGTAATAATTAGGCATGTGTGATCAACTCTGCTTCGCCGGCAAAGTTTGCAGAGTTTTACTGCTCTGTGACCCGCTTGGAGCATGAAGTTCGGCAACAACTCCACAACCAGCAGCAGAACGGAGTTTGCTGGCATGCTCATCCTAATGTACAGCTCCCCTTCTCTCCTACACACATCAGTACAACAATACCACCCATGCCTTGTAGTCACTTTCAAACCAGCACGATCTGAGGCACTGAGTGGGATCTGTACCGCCCAGCTGTGTATTCTACTGAAAAGAAATCTGCACCTGGTAAAAAAAATGGACGCTACTTTGAAATAGGTTTCACTGTTTATTTTTTTTGGTATTTTTATTTGCATTAGATCTAGGACCCTCTCTCTGAAAAAGCACCAACGATCCTCTCAGCTAGTAAGTTTCTCCCAAGAGCTACAGCATTTTGTGCATCGTGCCCAAAAATGTGAAGTAGGTTTGTTTATATCACCATTCATGCACCTCCCTGGATTCATTTATTGTGCTGCGAGTGGATCAAGGTGAACCATGCTTCTTAATTGTTTTACCTATTTGCTATTATGGCATGGTGTTTACTGTTAGGCTAATGTGCGTTCACTTTGCAGAGCGGCAATAAGGGCGTGAGGGTACTGCAGTCTGGGGGTAACACTGCTACATGCAGCTGTCACTGGTAAGGGTATGAGAGTGCACGTGGTACAGAGTTGTCCTCGGATAACAGCATGGATTGCAGTATATGCCATACACAGTGACCTGTCCTTCCAGTTTAGTCTTTGAGTGTGGGGTGGGAGGGCACATTTTTCTTGTTGTGTGGTCATGATGGCAGTGTTTCACTGGGAGGATGAGCTGTTGGCATTTTGGCATGCTCAATCTTTGTGTGATGATGCTATTGGGGCAGGGGTACAAGGGTTATTTTGATTTTCTCACTCTCTAGGGCGTGTGGAGGTGAGTGGGAAGTTAGAGACAATACAATATGCTATATTTCATGATTACAATTATTTTTCACAAATTTACATTTGCATTTGATTACGGTTCACGTTTGTAATTTGGCCCAAAATCACACGATTTCAGTAAGGTGCTGAAATTTATAAGGTAACCCTCTCATGCTACCCTGAGCAGCAGCGTTATGCAAATGTCACTCCCAGCAACATATAGTTGGTGTGGGAGGGGAGCTATTCTCCTTTTGGAACTGTTCAAATGTCACCAAGTCTTTTATACTTGCCTTCTCAAAGGCATGAAAGAGCATGCCCCACCCTGCAGTCTCCACTTTAGGACCAATTATAGGCCAGCCTAGCATCAAGTACAAATCAGTTGCAGTAGGTGCATGGCATGGACAATCGCATCCGTGCCCTTGGATTAGGTGCAGGGAACTTCATCTGTGAGCCCTCATATTGAACGTAGAGCAGAGCCCTGTTCTGTTGCAGTACAGCTGTGGAACGGAACAGTTCCGAGAGGCCTGAGACGGTTGGCAGGAGGCTGACAGTTTGAAGCAGTGATGATTATCTACCCTGTTATCATCCTGCTTCTTCCCACAGCCTACTTCATGATGGCGCATTCCAACATTTGAGAAGAAGGTAAGTAGTATCCAGGCATCCTACGTTACATTGAGAGGTTGTATAAGTGCGCACTGCAGCTTAAGTGTTATACTAGTTTGAAATAGAGTCTCAGACACTCTCTATGCATATATAGGAATTGCTGTTCTGTGCACTTCTTTATCTGCATTTGTTCTACAAGATTCTGTTTTGCCCTCATTTACCCCTTCTCCTAATAATCCCAAATGTAGCACAGAAAGTGCTTTGCTTCTGGCCACATATGTGTTTCTAATACAAGTCCTGCTTGATGCTTTTCCCTTCAGTACAGCTTGTGGCTAGTAATGAGTGGTTCCGGGTACCGCATTGCGCATCATCGACTGAGCTCCTATTGTTGCCAGCGAAGAAGGATTTTTTAAATGTGTTAATTTTGTCTGGTCAAACTTTACACTGAGCATCTTTGTTCAGTGAAATCGGTTGTTTGCAATATAAAAATTACATTCTCTTTATACAACAACATACAATAAAATGTTCCATCCTAGGTGTCTTACATAGATAAGCAAGTACACATGACATCCCACGAGACTGTAACATCCTAAAACAAAACCTCCCCAGAGCCGAGCAGCACCACCAATATGATGTAATACATTTCTAAGTATAAGCAGTACCCCTGCATTCCATTTGTTTCCATTTATCAAGGAGCTACTTCCAGCGCCGCATGGTCTATTTTCCCACAAATAATCATATATTAGCCATCTCCTGTATAGATTGTAGATATTGCTTCAGGGGTTCCCAGAAATGCCTGTTGTATATGATTCTAGGACCCTAGTGTAATTTTTTCCGATTTGTGCCCATATATAGGTATAAATCACCCTATCCTTATATAGGCATAGAAATCATAACCATATTTAGACTTAGCCTATGCAGCCTAAATACGGCATGGCTACTTCCACTAGTTCTGAGAATCCACAACGATTTCTTGGAAAAACCCGCCTTCAGCAGTCAGGGACTTCCCCTTGCTTGAATATTGATTTTTCCAAGAACTCAAGGAGTTTTCAAAGAACTGAGTCTTTGATGACGTTATTATGTCCAACCTTACGTCAAACTCGGCACCTTCAAGGTATAAATATGCCCACATTTGCCCAGGCAAACACACAGTGGTTTGGAGCAGTTCGACTATCTACTTGCCCAATGCCCTGCTACAGCAATTGCCGAAGGAAGCCGACCCTCCAGCTGACGCACTGAGAGAGACGCTGTCTTTTCTCCTGCCCAGAAATCCAGCTCCAGTGTTTCCAGACTACCCTTGCTGGTTGCTGGGAAATCGAGTCCTGAGAGAGAGATACAAGACCTCCTTCATTCTAAACCAAGGTACAGAGTTGATTAGACCCGTAGAGAATTCTTGGAATAGATTCTTGGCAAAATGAATACTAAACTTAAGCAACACCTCACTTACTTCTTCCCTCGTACTAGACCTAGGTTAGGTACACCGGGGTAGACGTATTTTAGAAGCACCAGTTGAGTACTTTTAGTCATTATTTATTAATGTATGTATTCTATGTTATTTTATATGGCTTAGAAACCATACCATGCATTTACAGTATTATTTTATGATACACTTCGTACTGTATGCATTATAATTTGCAACAAGTATTGCGATTGTAGCAGTTCATTTCCTCTGCATGAGAAAGAAGACTGTTCAATAAATACCCTTTTATTGAAAAAGCCTGTCTCTCTATTTCTCTGCACCTCTGGTGAAACGAAGCATGCACGATTGACTTAGTGAAATAGTTGTCTATTGTTTCTGTGACTCTAGAGATACGTTTCTTATCCTGGGGAAACAAAGTTGTCATGTTTATGCTTTTGTCAGAAAATAATCCATTCTTGTGAATTTGAGAAAGTTTCTAGTGACCTATGAGCTAACTGGCACTCACAATTAAGTCTAACATATTCGATAGAGACCTAGTCGACCTTAGTCCTATGTCTAAATTATAGTATATGTTATTCCAATGCGCAGAGCCAATTGGGAATATAGGAACTACACTAAATCCCGGGGTCTAGATGTTTGCAGCAGTTCCTCTGCGTAGATCTCCAAAGTTTCTTTACAATAGGACATATCTGAAAGCCAGTCTTGGACCCTAGGTGGCCACTTACTGCCCCATCTATTACCATCGCAGCGTTTAGCTAATAGAAGTGCTACAGCTAGAAATGTCCGTTGTTTTGTAGGTTTGAGCCTACCCAAGTGGAGCATTCGGTATCAGTTCTGCTAACATTGTTGAAAGTGCACCCATTACATCTTGCCAGTACCTATGTATCTGTGGGCATGCCCATGCTATGTGTAAAAAATCTGCTAAAGTGGTGCGTCGCGTCTATAACACTTGTCATTGGATTGCAGGCCATATCTGTATAACTGAGTCGGGGCATAGTAAAATTGGTGTAGGAATTTAAAGTGTATTATTTGCAAGTTGCAATTTGAGGACATTAATTGCAGCTGTATACAGTTATAGTCCCAATCGCGTTCATCAATGTTATCTCCTATTAACACTTCCCACTGATGAAGTCACCTGTTACTGTTTACAATTCCTCTCTGTTCTGACTGTGACGCGGTGTATTGGCGTGTATAGGCGTGTAACTAACTTTTGGCGAGTAGGTGCTGTCAATAGTGCCTGCAATGTTTGAAAAGTCTGTGGTTCATCCGGAAAGGAGGTATAGAGCTCTCTGATTGCCACTTGTAACCGGAAATGTCTAAACATCTTCATGGTTGCGTTGTGTACACTTAAAGACGGGTCATCCCTTTGAATGAATCTACCATGTGGGAAAACATCTTTCATTGTGGACAGTTTCTTTTCCCCCAACAATTGCAACATTTGTTTCTCTTGTGTGACTGATATTTTCGGATGATTCTCGATAGGGAGTGATGGGGCGTAAACTGAGAGTTTCTCCGCTCGGCATGCTAGCGTGTACCATGCTCTTGAGGTGCAGTGTACTGTTTGGATCGTGTCTCTATTTGTGGAGGACTTCAGGACTGACACATAGGTTACCAGTGGGGTTGGTTGCACACTATCGCATTCCACCGCTACATGTGGTATATACGCATGCGGTCGCAGCCAGTAATGAGCGTGTTGCGCTTGTGCGCGGTAATAATATAATTGTAAATCTGGAGCTTCAAAGCCTCCCATGTGATACTGTTTCATTAGTATGGTCCAACATATTCTAGCCTGTTTTTCCCACCCATGTTAGCCTCTGCATTGCCGATCGCCATTTAGAAAACATCCCCTGTGTTAGCCTAATAGGAATATAGATAAATAGATACAAAAATGTAGGCAGGACTATCATTTTTGCAGAGCTATCCTGTTGTGCCATCGAGAGGGGAATCTGTATGCATTAGTCAACCTGCTCTTCCAATTTGGTCATCACTCTACCATAATTTTCTCTGAGTACTAGTTCCGGGTTCCTATGTATCTATTAAGGGTGGGCGTAAAATCCGTTTCGCGGGCGAATTTGCGGATTTTCCGCGATTTCGCGATCCGCGAATCTCGCGAAATCGCGGTAAAATCCGCGCATCAGCGGGGACGAATTTTCAGCCAAGCAAGGGTTACAGCAGCAGGTGCAAAAGTTGAACCTAATTTCTTTGTAACCTTTTACAAAAGGGTTACAAAGAAATTAAATTCAACTTGGACACCTGCTGCTAATTGCTTCCTGGCGCCTCGTTGCCTACTTGCAACTATTCTCTGACCCTGCTCTGACCCTTGAAGCAGGGTCAGAGAATAGTTACAAGTAGGCAACGAGGCACCTGTCCAAGGAATTAAACCTCATCAGGAAGCACTTACAGATATAAAAAACAGGAAGAAGAGAGAGGATGGCAAGTACACTCATTTTGAGTTGTCAGGAGGGGTTAAACTAAAAGAGACCTTTACAGCACAATTTTCATATGCATTTTGCTAAAAAAAAAAGCTGTATGTTCTGTAGGGGCAACTCAGGAATCTGGCCTCTCTTTCTTTCTCTCGTTCTCTCTCTCCCTCTCTCTTTCCCTCTCTTTCTCTCTCTCTCTTTCTATCTATCTATCTATCTATCTATCTATCTATCTATCTATCTATCTATCTATCTATCCATCTATCTATCTATCTATCTATCTATCTCTCCCTCTCCCATAAACGACTGCATGGGTAACTTCGCTATGCAAGCGGCTCGCGAAGACGCAAAAATCCCCGCGAACACGCAAAAAACCCCGCGAACACGCAAAAAACCCCGCGAACACGCAAAAAAACTAAAATCCGCAAATTCGCACAAATTCGCGAATTTTGCGGATCGCAAATTCGCAAATCCGCAAATTCGCGGATCGCGAATTCGCAAAATTCGCCCATGCTTAGTATCCATATACCCAGGTATTTTATCGTATCGGTTTGCCAGTTCAGGGGATAATCCAAGTTCCGCTGGGTTGTTGCCAAAGTAAGTGGAATGACCATCGACTTATCCCAATTTATTTGCAATCCCGAATATTGTTCAAATCAGACATATTCTCTTATAAGGTTATTCAAGTGTATGTCAGGATGCCGAGTGAAAAGTACCATATCGTCACCATAAAGTGAAATGCTGCAGGAGCGGAGGTGGAACTGTAATGTGGCTTCTGAATGTAGTTGACTAATTATACACGCTAGTGGCTCCAGAATCAACGTGAACAAAATAGGTGAGAGTGGACAACCCTGTCTCGTCCCCCTGCTTATACTAATTGGGTGAGACGTGTGTCTGTTAATTCTAATTTTAGCTGTGTGGCCATTGTATAAAAGCTCTATCCACCTCAGAAACGGCTCGGGTAAGCCCATTCTACCTAATATTGTAAACGTTTACACACATTCGACTGAATCAAAAGCTTTTGCAGCCTCCAACAGAGCTTCTGCAGGTGGTAGTTCTAGATCTAAATGATGGTAGCGTGCAAAGATGGTGCGTATATTTTTGGTGGTGGATCTGGTTAGTACAAACCCAGCTTGATCAGGCAATACCATCTTCTCCTGTAGAAGCTGTATTCTGGTAGCGATGACCTTCGCTAGTATCTTTTCATCAATGTTCATTAACAATAACGGACTGTAAGATTCACATTTGGTCAGGTCCTTCTCTGGTTTGGGAAGCGCCACCAGAAGTGCTTCCATAGTGAAGCAGGAAGTCTACCCTCTTTATATGCCTCTTCAAACATTTCGGCCAAGTATGGTATCAACAAGTCCTAATAAGCCTTGTAGAACTCCCTGGGTAGCCCATCCAGCCCAGGAGCTCTGTTATTCGGCAAGGAGTTTATTGCATCTTTAAGTTCATCTATGGTGATATGATGGCTTAGGAATTAGCGGTGAGTGTCATATAGCCATGCAATAGCCACATCCTGTAAATAAAGGTTAATGGCTGTTGGGATGATGTTCGTTCTTTTTTCATAGAGTTGGAAGGAATAGTCCTTGAAACAGTTCAGAATGGATGGGGTATCGTAACACGTTTGATCAATGAGGTATGTCTTGTCCACCATCCCGTAGCATGTCTGGTCACTGAGCTTGTGCTGTGCCTCACTGGTATACATGGCCCTGGTTATAAGGACCACGTTACCACCTCTATGGGAGGGTTTAATAACCAAATCATGGTCATTCTGTATGTTGCTCACTGCCTCCCATTGGTCTTTGGACAAATTGTTGCTCCTAGTGGAATCTTTCATAAGTTTGAGGAGATCCTGGGCTACTAAATTGCTGAAAACATAAATATTGTCTTTAGCGGGTGTGGGGACATAACATGATTTGGCTCTGAAAACAGTGAGGGCTGCTTCTCTGGTATTGATCCCCAGTAGGTCGGAGATACGGGTGGTGTGCGAGGGATTAAAGGGATCCAGGGAATCATTGTTAGATATTTGTGATCCCTACCGGCCAAGGGTTGTCATAGTCTGTAGTGTGGGAATGTCATCACTGGCTAGTCCTATATTGTTCTCCCTCCCAGGTATAACAATTGACCCTATAGGATCTTTTTTGGTAGCATGCATTTTAGACAATTTGAATTTTCTCTCAAATTTGTATAGGTCCACCCTTGCTTGTGCATAATCAAGACCTATCTCTGGGCAAAAAGATAGACCTAATTCTAAAACGGTTTTCTCATCAGCAGTTAGAACCTTATCTGTTAGATTCATTACTGTAAGCTTAAGTGTAGTGTCCGCCATTACTGGTTCTTTGTCTTCTGGTCTCTTGTTCCCATGCCAGCTGTTCTTACGTTTTCTGCGCCTGATGTTTCTTTTGAGATTTTGCCTGTGTTTCCTTGTCTTTTTCCTCTCGGCCTCCCCCTGGTTGATTGTTCTTTTTCCATCTGCAGGAGGCAAAGTTCTTTGGAAAAAGAATGTTGTTCCATGCTGCTTGGTGCCAGCTGTCCACTAAATCCTGATCCGAACGCAAGTCCGTTGTGGAGCCTTCTCTGCTTGTTTCCAAGAATTCTAAGGCATTGCACTTATTTAGTTCTGATCTTACTCTGTTGTACTTCTTTGTGAAAGTCAGGATGCACCCTGATGTGTAGTCCATTTCATCCTGCACGAATTTGCGCTGTGTCCTGACTACTACATCTTTTTCAAAAGTTTTCATTTTGTCATCCACTGATTTGGTTATTTTTTCCACCTCTTTATGGACAGCTTCTTTCTTTAGATCATTCATCAGGTCCTGTATTTGAATCAAAAGGCACATGTGCTCATCCCAATTATTTGCAATTGATGGAGCAAGGTTTCACACGTAAAGAGACTTGCTTGGACTCAACCCTCTCGAAATAAAACGTAATGCACTAATAAACATGTTTTGTCTTATTAATAATGCACCACACGACATTTCTAGTATCATGGGGAAGCTTGTCAATGTGCTTTCACTAACAGTAACTCGAGTGCCCTAATATGGCCGCCGCAACGCGGGAACTTTTCGGCTCATGCGTCTGTCACACTCACGTGACATGACGTATTCTCTGCTTTAGTGGGAAATCTTTGCTTCTGCGCACTAGAACTAAAGATGGCTGCTCTATGTTTTCACATACTAACGCTTGCATTGCTGCTTTTACTACATTGTTCGTTCTGCTTAACTCCTAATGCTGTAGTTAAAATAAAGTAATGGGAAGCTAGTAGAGAGAAGTGGTATACAGTGCATTAATTTATTCTTTGTTCTAAAAATTTTTCTCTTTGACTTTACTATTAGCTCATATTTGGGCCTGATGCAGTCTTGCTGCATTCCATCTTGCAATCCTGTGACTGCACAGAAGAGCTCAAGAGTCCACAAGTCATGGCATTGAACCTGTGCCAATGACTGTCTTGCCTGAAGATGCTCCTGGGAAATTCACCCTTCCACCTCTTGAGAGGAAGCTAAATTGAACATTTTACATACAATGTATTTGTTATTGAAACATACATTGTCAGGTGGAATAAAAAGTGCATGGGAAAATAAAATGATGGGAGGGAACATTAATTTGAATATATGAATCAAGTGACCTCATTACTGGTATGGTGTGATGACCTCTCCTCGTCTTTTGACCAAACAAATTGAGGGAATACACAAACTTGCAACATTGGGTGTGGTACACTGCCCTTGAAAAAGGTATAACTAAGGTAGGCTTAGCTAGTTAGATTGTCTGACTTGTCTGCATATCTGACCTGTCACTGACCCAACGCACTCAATAGGCAATGGAGAGCAGAGGTGCTGGCGGAGCACTCTGTCAGAAGAAGCGATAACCCAACTGGCGTTCTGGGAAGGAGTTTGATAACCCAATTGGGGTTCTGTGGGAGAAGGTTTGATAACCCAATCGGGGTCCACCTGTTAGCTGCAGAGAGGGATGTAATGCTGGTGTTTCAGCTGTGGGTGCCGGTCCTGACCCGCGGTGGTCCTTTTCTGATCCAATTTGGTCCGTACTTGTCCTGATTCTAGTTTACACCTGTCCTGTCCTGTTGGCACCTGAACTATCGGGGTCCTGTCCTTTATCCCAGCCTGTGGCCAGGGTTGGTCTTCACACCATCCTAGGTAATTATAAATCAATGTGGGTATGTCATTGTATTGTTTCCCTTTTCTTACCCTTCATATGATTCAATGCTTAAAGAAAGTCTCATAATATTTTCACGTCATCTTGTTTTGATCATATTCTTTCTAATTGAACGCACTTTAATTGAATTGGTATTGACTCTGGCATTTAAGAATTTACATAGATAAAGTATTTAATCCTTTCCCGAGTCTGTGGTTATTTTATGAATGAAATGTTTCTTATTGCCTATTATTCTAAGAACCTTGATCCCTTAGGACTCAAGGTACCGGTGACAAGGATTGGTAAGTCAAATGGTATAGGTCCTAAATTGTTAATACATTTTCTGATTAGCGTAGGGTTACCTGTCCAAAGTGTGTATGTTTTATATGGGCCCAGGTGAGTATGGTAAAAACACAGGTGAACCAGCGCTCTATTACAATCAAGATCTCTAGCGTCGTCCTTGAACATGCTGTTGTATTTTCAACCCAGTCTTTGAGTACCTGAGGTTTGGGTATTGACAGTGTGGGTGGTGATGAAGATCTGAAGACCCCTTGGTATACGATTGACCTCAATGTAATTCTGTAATGAGGTCACTTCCCAACATCTGCTTATCTCTTTGCGCCTCATGCCCTCTAATGCATTGCCTTTTTGTCACAGGGTTGTCGATGCTTCAGTCCTCATATTCACTGATGGATTGGTTTTTCGGTTGTGTTTTGCCAAATATTGCCTTGTCAGAAGCCTCATGCCCATTCATTAGCTTGTCTGCCATGATATAAAGAATGTGTTAAATGGTGCACTGTTTGCACCACTGCTATGGTCCTTGATCTCGCGTTTGCAGAACTCTTGCTCGCACACACTCTGATTGGTTGCGCTGCGGTGTTGTTCGGCTGCGGGGATCGCCAGGCAGAAGTGCCGGCGCACACCGCCTCTCCCTCGCTCTATTGGCCAGTCGGTAAAGGATCCGGAAGAGAAACTGCACACCGGGGCGCGCGGTTGCCTCACATTGGTAATCTCCTCTCCGGTTCCGATGGTTGTATTGGTTAATCCGCATACGCCAGAAAACAAACGGTTGGGTATTCCTTACAACAAGGAATGCAATTGAACGGTGGCAGAAAACGGAATACACTTCCACACGAGTTGGGGCTTCGTTGGCGGCCGCCGCCGATGGAACATTTCCAAAGGACAAGAAATCAGAGAAAAGATTGCTCGAGCCCACACGAGCAAGGTTGCAGGTAAATTTATTTTCAAAACTGCAGACAAGGATGACGCTTTTCGACCACATCCATGGTCTTGGTCACATGACCTCTACCTCCATTACATGGTATTTAATGGTACAGTAAATTTGTCAAACTCATGGACATAAAGAACATTTTAAATGTTAAGGCACATAACAATCATAATGGTGGTATAAATGTTAAAAACATGACATAAAGTTAGCAGACATTGCAGCATTGTGTGTACTCAATAGTGCTTTTGTTCACAGTGTGCCATAAGATCAACATGTTAAGTCTCTGAAATGGGTGTGTTGCCATTAATGTTGTCGTGTTTCTTGATGCCGCACATGTGGTCGCTACTATTTTGTGCATCTCGGTTGTTTACAGATATATATATATATTTTTTTTCAACAAAAATGAAAACACGCCACACTCCTGGAAGGTAGATCTCTTCAATACAATTTATTTCATTGATGCAATTATCACCATAACCACCACCAACGTGTTTCAACTAAAAAGGTCTTGCTCAAGGTAACGTGAGTCCCTCATCACATTTACTATTTATACTATCCCCTTTTTTGTCCCATTAGGAGGCATTTTGGGAATTTTCTTCTTTCTTTAACAATCACAAGGATATTGGTTCTTTAATTTTTTCTTTTTCTCTCATTTCTCATTAGACCCAATATCTGTTAATGCCATCAGTGTGTTTTGACGTACTAATCTACAGATTAATATCTTTGATTATATTAGACTTCATTAACATTAGGGCATTATCTTTATCTCCATTACCAATAATTTCTTAAGTATTTTCATACATGGTTGTGACATTTATTGGGGTACTTTTCATAGGGAAAGAGAATATTATGTATTTATCTTTATTAGATTAAATGGCCCTCATTATCAGGGGTTATCTGCATCACTGGGTGTATGAATATTAAGTTAAATTGGGTTTAATGAAAAATCAAAGAAAAGATTTAATAATCAATATCCTTGTGATTGTTGAAGTAAAACTACAATTCCCATAATGCCTCCTAATGGGCCAAAATGGGGGATAGTATGAATAATAAAAGTGATGAGGGACTCATGTTACTGTCCGGTGCCCACTACAGCCAGGCTAGCGCAGTGTCCTCCCCTTTCCCAGATGAATGAAAACTCAGAGAAATCACTGCCTGCTAGGAAGCAGGCAGGGAAACAAATGAAAAAATTGCTCCCGCCCACAGAGAGCAGCATTTTTTGCTACTCCCTGCGGGCGAGAGCAATTCCAGCTTCTGGAAGGAATGGGGAGCCTGCTGGGGCCACGAAGGCATTGAGGCAACCCCGTGGACTTCAAAAAAAGAAAGAGGGTGACTCTGGTAGACTCCTGGGAACCCACCCAATACTTGCCGGGACCCAGCAGGGGATGGTGTCCCTGGGGCTGAAATCATCTGGATGAGGGGAACATGTGATCCCCCCTCCAATAATTAGCTTGACCCGAGGGGAAAGGGTTCCCGGGGTCAAAATCGTCCTCGAGAGGGCTGCTGCGTTGCCCCTTTACCCATTTATAATTTGCCAGGCCCCGGTGTATGGGGTCCCCGGGGTTAAAATTGGCTCGGGAAGGGTGGCTATGTGCCCCCTTCCCATTGATAATGTGGTTGGGCCCCGGGAGCAGGGGTCCCTGGGGCTGAAATTGGAAAGTGATGTAGACTACAGTAGAGCAGAGTAGCATACAGTCTTGTTGATTTTTGTAAAGTGGACTGGTGTAAAGTACAATACAGTGTTGTAGAGTGTGGTAGAGTGGATAGGCATACAGTGTTATAGAGTACAATGGCATAGAGTGGTGTAGAGTTAAGTGTAGGTATGGGCGAATTTTGCAAATCTCGCGTTCGTGAATTTTGCGGATTTGCGAACTCGCAATCCGCCCAAAATTTTTTTTTTATGTTCGCACAGGTTTCTGCAAGTTCGCGAGGGTTTTGTACAATTTCGCAAATTGCGAAATTGTACAAAACGCGTGCGAACTTGCAGCAACCCGTGCAAACACAATTATAGGAAGAGAAAGAAGCTCCTGGTCACAGGAACAGCACGGGGATTGCGCTCATGAAAGTCAAGGATGCAAAGGCCTCTACCCAGCATCACAGCTGATTTTCCACAGTAGATTTGGGAAGAGGCACACCTGTCCCGCCTCGAAGACGCTCATGATTGTTTTTGGGCTAATGAATGAGTCACTGATTTTGAGCATCAACTAGTTCGAGCGACCATGCAAAGGCCGCCCTCTACCCAGCATCACAGCTGATTTTCCACTGTAGATCTGGGAAGAGGCACACCTGTCCAGCCTCGAAGACGCTCATGATTGTTTTTGGGCTAATGAATGAGTCACTGAATTTGAGCATCAACTAGTTCGATTGACCATGTGTGTGTTACTATGCAATCGCCCTGAAGGGCGCAGGGGTCCCTTGAGTGACCTGTGTAAGGCTGTGCCTGTAACTATTTTACAATGGCGCCAGCAAGCTGCCAGCGCTGTTATAAAATAGTTACAAAGTTAGCTTGCACAGGAAGCACTTAGATAAAATAAAGCAGCACCTGCTTCGTTTTATCTACTGGTTCCTGTGCAAGCTAACTTTGTAACTATTTTACAACGGCGCTGGCAGCTTGCTGGCGCCATTGTAAAATAGTTGCATGAGTGGGGGTTCAACTTTTGAACCCGTTACGTTCGCGGATTTTTTTTTGCGGATTTTGCGGGAAAATCCGCGAGCGTAACGGATTTCCCGCTCATGCTTAGTTAAGTGGCATACAGGGGAGTAGTGGAGTAGAGTTGAGTATGGTATCAGGTTTAAGTTGATTAAAGTGGGGTGCAGTGGCATACAAAAAGTTGTGTACAGTGTTGTATACTGGACTAGAGTATTGTAAAGTAGCATGGAGTAGAGTGTTGTACTGTGGCATACAGTAGTACAGTGTTGTACAGTGGACTGAAGTGGTATAGAACAGGAGTAACAGGGTCAGAGAGTGGCATAAAGTGTAGTAGAGTGTTGTAGAGTGGAGTTCCATAGAGTACAGATGTGTTTAAAACAGTGGAACTAAGTAGAGTGGATTGTTGTATAGTAGCATAGTGTAGAGTGAGGTAAAGTCTCACACAGTGGAGTAGAGTTGAGTGGAGTGACATAATGTACCGTGGAGTAAAGTACAATAGAGTATATTGGTATGTCATACAGTAGGGTGTCTTGGAGCATAGGTAGTAAACTGTAGAGTGAAGTGCTTTGTTGTACAAAAAAGTGTTGCATAGTTGAATAGAGTGTTGTACACGAAAGTGCACAGGCATAGAGTGGAGAATAGAGTTGGATAGTGGAGTCTACTGGGATTTAGTGAAGTACAATGTTGTGAAGTTCTATGAATTGTGGTAGAATTTCATAGGGTGGAGGTATATAGAGTGGAGGAAAGTGCTATACAAATGAGTGTCACAGAGTGCAGTGGCTTGGCCTACACTGTAGAGGTGTAGAGTGGATTACCGTAAATTGGAGTAGCATACAGTAGAATAGCGTAAAGTGCGGATACCGGCTCCATGCACCAGTAACGTTTTGAACTGCTCCAATACATAGTTTTAGTTTTAAATCGCAGCTTGACTTACTTTCGTTGTGGAGGTTTGTATTGGGGTGGGACTTCTTTATTTTGCTGTTGTTGTTACCCTCGGGTTCACTGCAGCTTCTTAGGCTGTTTGGGCAAAGTGGGTGCTGATGCTCTGCAGGAAGTTTTGCTCTCCTACTTCCTGCTTGTTTATACCACAGCGTAATCTTGGTGGTTAGTAGTCTAGCACTTCTGAGCACTTAGTTACCTTATTCTGTATACATTTAAGGTGGATAACAGTGCGGATGTGCCACTGGCACACCACTAGTTTGTCTCGGGCAAGCCGATCTGCACCCATCCGTACGTGGATGGCACCAGGGCCTGGGATGCTGTTGGTTTTGAGCCTGATCACAGTTTGGCCATGGTAAGATCCTACTCTCATGACAAACTCATGGACCTTCATTATTGGGACTCTATGCTGGATGTTTGCAATAGCAAAACCAAGCACTGCCTTAGCTGTAACTTCCACTTTCACACCTGTACTGGTTCTGTGATCCCTTCATCCCTACCTTTGGGGGATTAGCACCTGAATGTAATCACCTGTCTTAGACCCCACAGCAATGTACAACTCTGTGGCACTCTGCTCACACCCAGTCCCTCATTAGACACAAGAGGGAAACTCACAAACTGATTCTGGGGTTAGCACTAGACTGTCCTTTCATAACTGAAACATGTGCTAGTGAGGGCTTTGGCCCTGACCTGGTAAAAGCTATCATGCCAGGTTACACCATCGCTGGACTGGACCTTCAATGTTGCATGGGAGGTGGGCTGGCAGTTATTGTACAGGATTGACTTGGATGTACCTTAGACTCTGCGGCCTTGGGCAAAGAGGATACTACATAGGCTGCCTTTGTTAGGCTTAAACTTTCAGCCAATAACACTCTTTCTGGTATACTGACCACTTGGCTCAAGTGCCAACTTTCTTGAGAGCTGGGGCCAGACCTTGGAACTATTTCTAGTAAATAACCATATTAGCACATGGGGGACTTCAATTTCCATCTTAATGACCCCTTATTTAATGGTTTGGCCACCTTTCTTGAACTTATGTCTAACCAGGGGCTTTCCCAGTGGGTCTGTGTGCCTAGCCTGGGTCCTACCACCTTGGATAGCATGGCCCTGCTTAAGCTTAAAATGGCTAGAAGAAGTAAACCGTCCTCGCCCTGGTTCCCTGCTGAACTCAAGGGTCTTCGACAGGAGCGACAGAGACATTAGCAGAGATGGAGATCTGCTCTTGGCCCTGAGGCAAAATAAAAGCATACAGCCCACCTGCTGTATTACAAGCTCACCATTATATCTATCAAGGCTGCCATATTTACAGAAAAAAATTGAGGGCTGCCAGCAACTCCTCTAAGACATGGTTTACAGTAGTAAAATATCATGCCTCAGGGCCTTGTGAATCCTTCTCAAGACATTTGTAACAGAATGGCACTTTACTTCTAGGATAAGATTCTGAATATCTATTCAAAATTTGATGTACCTATGGCCAGTAAATCCTTGACCTAAGTCACCACCTCATGCACCCAGCTCAGACAGCTTTCTGGATTTTCCTTTATCTCCTTGCAGCAAACCAAAGATTTGTTGCTGAGCTTTAAATCTGGATCTCCATCTGATCCCTGCTCTCCTAAAATACTCCAGCTAGCTATGAAACCTCTTGCCTCCTTCCTACAGAACGTGTTTAAGCTCATTCTGGAATGAGTAGTTTTTCCCTCCTTCTAGAAGGAAGAGGTCATCACTTCACTGCTAGAAAATAGAATGTGGATCCTGAGGACTTTAAAAACTTCTGCCCTATTTCCTTGCTTCCAGTGCCGGCCAAGATTCTTGAAAAGTTTATTAACCAGGAACTTGTGAAATTCACTGAGGCTCACGACATCCTCAATCCCTCGTAAAATTGTTTCAGGAGTGTCCACACCACAGAATCCACTCTCATTGTGGCTGCTGACAGCATCCGCCATCAAGTAGATCGGGGGGGGGGGAGGAGGTGGGGGCAGCCATTCTGGGGATGCTCACTTTACCGGCTGTATTCGACGCCAGCTCACCGGGCTGGATTATTCAACGGCTGCAGAAATTCCTTTTGTTAGATCTGCTCTTAAGCCTCTCTTCTCTTTCCTTGCCAACAGGGTACAAACAGTTGTGGAGGGTTCAATATGGAAGCTTTTAGTTTTCTTTGTAGAGTCTCTCAGGGCTCATCACTGAGCCTGACTCTTTTTATTGTGTATCATGCTCCATTGCCTGAATTGGTGAGTTATTTTGGGTTACAAGTACTGTTGTATGCTGATGATACCCAGATCATCATGTAAACATCCAACAACCTGCCTTTTATAGCTGAGAAGTTCAATCACTGCATGTCTAGCATTAGTAGGTGGATGAGAAACGATGCCCTTAAACTTAATGCCAACATATTGGTCTTTGGAATGCAGGATTCTAATTGGTCTAACATCTAGCGGCCAGAGGATTGTGGACCTCTTCCCACCAAGGTCAAATCAGACAAATAAACACAACTTGAACTTTTATACCCAGGTCAGATGCACTACCAGCACATGTTTTCTCATTATTAGAACTTCGAGAAAGATCCTCCTTATATGTCTGTGTATCTGCCGCAAGCAGTCATCATCGCATTTATCACCTTGCAGTTGGATTACCTTCAACTTTCTGTACATTAACATAAATGTTTCCTGTGTTAACAAACTTCAAGTTGTACAGAACGCAGCTGCCTGATTTATCCTTACCATTCTGGGCATCTTTCAGTCAGAGAGGGGATTTGCTACCTTCACTCGCTTCCAGTAAAAAAAGGCAATTTTTAAGGCTCTCTCCATGGACTATATAGCTCTGCTTCATAAAATCTCCAGCCAACTCAACTTCCTATTTCATTGGTACTCCCCGAGTAGGCTTCTCAGATCATCTTTTCGCAAGCAGGAGTTGGTTCCCAGATTCAATAAGGCCTGATGGGATGGGTGGCCAATCTCAGAGGCTGCTGGCAAACAGTTGAATACCCTACCAGCCAATATCTCAGAAGCTGACTATTTTGTCACATTTAAAAAAAACTGCTTAAACCATGGCCCTTCTCTATCTTTCTGAGCCATTGGGACTTCTCTGATTTCTATTTGGTATTTGATGCTGTCTGCTAGCTCTTTGAGACCTCAGGGCATAGTGTGCTCTACAAGTTCCAATACAATGCATTACAAGTGGAATATTGAACATTGGAGTGTATAACAGTGAACTATCATAGTGTTGAGTGGTGTAAAGTGGAGTGGCATAGAGTGTGGTAAGGTACAGTAGATAAGCATAGAGTGGGGTGGCATCCATTAAAGTGGTGTAGCCTAGAGTCAAGAAAACTGGAGTGATGTACAGTGGAGTGTCATAGAGTGTAATTGCATATCGCATAAAGTGTAGTAGCGTACAGTAGAGAGGCATAACATGTAGTAGTGTACAGTGGAGTGGCATACAGTGAGGTGATGTAGACTGAAGTGGTGTATCTTTGGGTAGGGTAGAGTGTAATAGCATACAGTGGAGTGGTGTACAGTAAAGTGGCCTACAGTGGAGTGAAATACTGTACAGTAGAGGGGCAAAGATAAAAGTGGTGAAGTTGAAATAGTGTAGACTGGTGTGGTCTATTTTTGGGTAGGGTAGAGTGTAATTGAATACAGTGCAGTGGAATTCAGTGGAGTGGTGTACAGTGGAGTGGGATATATTAGAATACCATAGAGTAGCGGAGATAATTGAAGTTGCGTACAGTGTAATGGCATGGAGTGAAACAGTGTACAGTAGAATAGCATAGAGTGGAGAACCTTGGAGTTGCGTAGAGTAGAATAGCGCAGAGTGGAGTGGCATACAATAGAGTGGTGTAGACTGGAGTGGCATGGAGTGGTGTACAGTAGAGTGGAGTAGACTGGAATAGCGTATAGTGGAGTAGGGTACAGTGCAGTGGTGTACAGTGAAATGGTGTAAGCTGGACTAGCTTACACTATAATGGGGTTGAGTGCAATAGAATACAGTGGAGTGGTGTACAGTGGAACAGCATCCAAATGAATAGAGTAGAATGAAGTGAGGTAGAGTGAAGTGTCATACACTGGAGTTGTGATGAGTGGAGTAGCATACAGTGAAGTGGCTTGAAATTGAATAGCATATAGTGGAGTGGAGTACAGTGGAATGGCGTCCACTGAAAAGGAGTAGGGTGGAGCTACATACAGTGTAATAGCATAGAGTGGACTGGCATAGAGTGGAGTTGTGTACAGTGTAATAACGTAGAGTGGAGTGGTGTAGAGTGTAGTGTTGTACAGTGAAGTGGCACAGAGTGTAATATTGTATAGTGGAGTAGCTTTCAGTACAGTGGCATAGAATGGAAAGGTATAAACTGGAGTGGCACACAATGGCGTGGTCTACAGTGTAATAGCATACAGTGGAAAGAGGTACATCGAAGTGACATCCAATTGAATAGCGTAGAATAAAGTGAAGTGGAGTGCAATACACTGGAGTGAAGTAGAATGGATTGGCGTACAATGGTGTGGTGTACAGTGGAGTGGCATACAGTGGAATAGCTTAGAGTGCAGTGTTGTAGAGCTGAGTGGCAACTATAATGTAAATCCTTAAGCAAGCTACAGTTTTATTTATAAATGATTACTTTACATATTTAACAGAGCTCAGACACATGGATATTAAAGAATAACAAACGTATTTTATTTTTGTAATATCAATATTGCAAACACATTTAACGTATATTTTATTTCTACAGTATAAATATTGTAAATACATTTGACATATACATAGATACGTATATAAATGCAGCTCTAAAATACACCAATGCAATCATCCTCATCCATCATAACCCACACACACTCATACATGGTACTTGATCAACTCATAATACAATTCCAAGATATTCAGGTTTTGATCAGGCAGATAACCTTTCAAACCTATGTAATCATGAATAGATCATCACCAATATATACCAGAAATGTCCAATAATCAGGTATTGTCAATGATTGATAATGATGCTACAATTGGAATAAATGATACACTCAGATGATCTCTCTAAGCATTTGGGCTCACAGGCCTCGATCAGATTCATATTTCTTGGGTTTGGAATATACCATCATAATTACTTATTGGTCGGTATTAGTACATCTCATAAATGATGCAGCAAAATATTATATTTGGCCAAAGCAGAAGGAGTAGCAATTGCTTTTAAAAAGAACCCTCACTCACCAACCTAGTTGGTGACATGCTTCTTCATGGGATTCCCTCCCTAGCGGCCAAATGTCACTCGATTGTGCCACAACACCTGTTTACAGCAGAGCGGGTATTTTGTTCGGAGTGCAGAATGTGACAGTGAAAATTTAAATTACCTTTACTAGAGCTAAAGATTTTTAATGCTGGAAAAGTAAGGTAAGGCTAAAAGTAAAACGTGGATGTCCCCTCTGGTATTAATTGATCAGTGACATCCCTACATAAAAACAATGAAGGGTGGCCGGTCTACATGTTTCAGCCTCCATATCCAAATTAATGGCACGTTGTTAGATGGGGCATTAATTCCCCATGAATACTGAGGGCCCGATTCACAGAACTAACTTAATACAAAATACTAAACTTACTACTTTTGGTATTCACAGAAGGCATTTTGTAGTGGTAAAGTTAGAATGCTGTCTTAAGTCTGTCTTAAGTCTGTCCTAAGTTTGCCTTTAGTTTGCCTTACGTTTTTTGCAACTTCCACTCTGGCAGCTTGCCGGCGCCATTCTAAAATGGTTACAAAGTTAGGTTCAACTCAGGCACCTGCCTTAACTCTGTAAGTGCTTCCTTTGTGCCAAAAATTAAACCTCAACAGGAAGCACTTACAGATATAAATAAAGCAGGTGCCGGAGTTGAAGCTCAAATTCAATAACGTTTTAATCAGCCCAAAACATTATTGAGCACGGTCGAGACTGGGAAAGTGTGCTTTAACCCCATATCTGCTGTCGCAAATTAGCTGTAGTACTCGAGGGAGGTCTTTGAATCCATGAGTTTCTCGAGCGCAACCCAGTGTAGTTCCTGTGACCAGGAGGCTGCTTTCTCCTCACCTGCTGCCCTGCTCGCTCTCTGACCCTTTTCACAAGAGGCATGTGAACACGGCTAGACGCCCCGGGTCTTTGCATCCATGAGTTTCTCGAGCGCAACCCCCGTGTAGTTCCTGTGACCAGGAGGCTGATTTCTCCTCACCTGCTGCCCTGCTAGCTCTCTTACCCTTTATACACAAGAGGCATGTTGACATGCATAGAAGCCCCGCTCGTTTAGCCCCGCACCACACACTAGCGGTATCAAACGTCTTCTCGCCCTTTCCCAACTATGATGGACAGCTCACTCAAGGGACCTCGGCGCCTTTTGGCGCGGTGGCAACGTTACAGTCACACATGGTCAGTGGAGACAAATCTTCTGGCCCTTTACGCAGCTACAGTGTAGGAAAATCACTATACATGTACCCAATGAGGTAGCACTTACTGGATTAGCCAGTAGAAAGTACTCCGGTTGAGTAGAGGTATTGTACAAAACGGTGGTATCTTCGTGGATAGCTATGCAGGGCAGGATTCATTCTGGCAAGAGGCTCCTGTCACAGAAATTAAACTTCAACAGGAAGCAATTACAGATATAGCAGGTGCCCGAGTTGAAGCTCAAATTCAGTAACATTTTGATCAGCCCCAAGCATTAGTGAGCACGGTCGAAGCTGGGCAAGTGTGCTTTAACCCCATATCTGCCCTCGAAAATTAGCTGTAATACTCAAGGGAAGTCTTTTAAGCCATGAGTTTCTCGAGCACCATCCCCTTGTAGTTCCAGTGACCAGGAGGCTGCTTTCTCCTCACCTACTGCCCTGCTCGCGCTCTAGTGCAAATTGCAAAACAATCTGCGATTTCACTGGAAAATCATTTATTTGCGATTTCGTGCAAATTTGCAGACCGCAGATCCGCAAAATTCGCCCATACTTAGAATATATATATATATATGCAGAAAACCTCCCTTCCAAAAAAGTGAGCAGAGACCCAAGGGGAAACAGTTGGATGTCCTTTATTGTAGCAATGGCGAATGCATTTCGGCAAATTTCAAGCCTTTCTCAGCACCCAAAGCCACCCAGTGGAAATGAAACACTCTGCTGGTAAGTCCCGCCCTTTTACCCTCGATATAGCTGGCCTGCTCCACCCCCTGTGAGATATCAACACACCTGTGTAGAATCCCAAGTCTGAGAAAAACAACCACGCCCAGAATCCAACGTGACGGATTCTCGACGGTGATGCAGGGGGGATAAAATTATAGCCTTGTGGTTGTGCTGGTGTGCGATAGCAGGGTGTGTCCAGTGGTCAATCAAAAGTACTGGTTTCCGGCTTCGATGTCCACAACGAGGAGCCTCCTCCGGTCCCCTAATACTGCCTCAGCCCCGGAGAACAGGAATCCATACGTCAGGGGCTGCAGTGACAGTGCGCGCGGCCCAGCGTGAGATTAATAACCCCACAACTGCCAGCTCTCCTCCCGGACTCCAGGGCGGGCTCTGGACTGACCAATCCATTGGTCAGACAACGAAAGAACTGCAGCAGTTCGAAGCCAGTCTGATCCGAGCCCAAGGCGAGGCAGGGGTTCTCTGAAAGCGGTACTGGCAATGCGCTGATATGTGCAGAAAACCTCCCTTCAAAAAAAGTGAGCAGAGAACCAAGGGGAAACAGTTGGAGGTCCTTTATTGTAGCAATGGCGAATGCATTTCGGCAAATTTCAAAACTTCCTCAGCGCCCAAAGCCTCCCAGTGGAAATGAAACACTCTGCTGGTAAGTCCCGCCCTTTTACCCTCGATATAGCTGGCCTGCTCCACCCCCCTGTGAGATATCAGCACACCTGTGTAGAATCCCAAGTCTGAGAAAAACTACCAGTCCCAGAATCCAACATGACGGATCCTTGACGGTGATGCAGGGGGGATGAAATTATAGTCTTGTGGTTGTGCGGGGGTGCGGGGAGCAGGGTGTGTCCAATGGTAAATAAAAAGTAGTGATTTCCGGCTTCGATCTCCACAACGAGGAGCCTCCTCCGGTCCCCTAATACTGCCTCAGCCCCGGAGAACAGGAATCCATACGTCAGGGGCTGCAGTGACAGTGCACGCTGCCCAGCATGAGATTAATAACCCCACAACTGCCAGCTCTCCTCACGGACTCCAGGGCGGGCTCTGGACCGACCAATCCATTGGTCAGACAACGAAAGAACTGCAGCAGTTCGAAGCCAGTCTGATCCGAGCCCAAGGCGAGGCAGGGGTTCTCTGAAAGCGGTACTGGCAATGCGCTGATATGTGCAGAAAACCTCCCTTCCAAAAAAGTGAGCAGAGACCCAAGGGGAAACAGTTGGAGGTCCTTTATTGTAGCAATGGCAAATGCATTTAGGCAAATTTCAAGCCTTCCTCAGCGCCCAAAGCCTCCCAGTGGAAATGAAACACTCTGCTGGTAAGTCCCACCCTTTTACCCTAGATATAGCTGGCCCGCTCCACCCCCTGTGAGATATCAGCACACCTGTGTAGAATCCAAAGTCAGAGAAAAACTACCAGTCCCAGACTCCAACGTGACGGATCCTCGACGGTGATGCAGGGGGGATGAAATTATAGCCTGGTGGTTGTGTGGGGGTGCGGGGAGCAGGGTGTGTCCAATGGTGAATCAAAAGTAGTGTTTCCGGCTTCGATGTCCACAACAAGGAGCCTCCTACATATGTATATATATATATATATTCACAAAAAATACATAGGTTTTAGGGGAGATATAGTGAGCAGGACATTTTACTCATGCAAAACCATTGAAATTCTTCCGTTATAGTTAGTTGTACTAACTGGAACTCGCGCACCAGCAATCCACTGCTGATGTAGTCACATATTACATCATTCATGACATGGTCAGTGATATCACTGATGACATCACTGATGACATTATCCAGTGAATGTGATTTGGTTTGTTATTTAAATATGTATTATATATATATAAAGCAATCTGCATTGAAGAATGAGTGGATATATAAATATCTGGATGGAGGATTTAGTAGCAGTGTGACTGACTGTTTACTTGACTATTTTATAGTGTCTCACTAAATATATTGGATAGTGACTAAACTGTGTGAATATCTGTATCACTTTGTCAGTTGTTGTGTAAACTGCTGCACCAGTTGGTTATTAGCTATGTGAAAGTCTATATTAGTTATTGATTAGTTAACTGAGTATTTGTATGGGAGAGGGAATGTGTGTGTGATTCGGTGGGGGGTATGTGACTGCCCAAAGATGCGTGAATTGATGATTCAGTAGGTATTTGAGGTTAAGACTACATGTTGTTACAGTTGTTTGGGTGAGTAAATATCTTTATGAATGTGGTGATGAGCAGATATATCTCTCAATGGTACATGTCCAAGAAACTAGGAAAATAAAAGGCAGTGTATGTGACAGTTGTTGCATATAAATAAGTATACATAAGACTCAGTGATTGTATGAGTGACTGTATGGATACTTGTATACTTGTAATAGTGATTTTGTAACACACTAAGTATGAGTTACTATCTATATAAATAAAGTGGTGTTTGTAAGAGTGTATAGCTGAGTAAATGTAAGTATAATGAATTATTTGCATAAGTGAGTAGGATGACTATTTAACTCAATAAAATGTGTGCTGGTGGGTAATGTCAATATACATCTATAAGTATATTTAATAGTGTTCTATTGATCTTTGTCAGCATGTATGAGTAAATATTTAGAAGTGCACGTTTTAGATGTGGAGCTTCAGGGTTCACTATGTCCCGGAACATGGTGGAAGACACACTGGTGACAGAAAAGCGAGCTGCGAATATTCTTTTCAGAGTCACTCTCTCACTCTCTCTCTTCCTCTTTCCTTTTATGAACAAATAACGCACAATCTTATCTTCCTTTTTATCTAACAGGTTGTGTTTCCCAAATTGGCGTCCCCCCCAACACCTCCGAAACTCAACGTTTGAGGAATCTGCGATGATACATGGCCATCCTAACAACGCCTGAGAAGGTTGCTTTGACACGTGGTGGACCCTCTTTGAAACACACCGGTGGCACAAGGTGAGCCGAGAATCTTCTTTTCGAGGCAACGAGGAGTCGCCTCGGTGTGGGCCTCTGTGTGGGGAGAGTGGATAGTGTACAAAAAATCGTCTAAGTAATGCATGACATGGCTATGGCCAGTGACCTTGGTGAATGCCCATTCCAAAAAACAGCTGAACTTCTCAAAATAAGCACAAGAGATGGAGCAACCCATTGGCATACATCTATCCATGTAGTAACGTCCCTGGAACGCAAAGCCTAACAGACGCTGATCCTGTGGGTGTACCGGGAGCAACCGGAACGCCGACTTGATATCCGACTTCGCCATCAGCGCTCCGGGCCCCAGGCGATTCAACATGGTGACGGCATCATCGAAGGATGCGTACCGTACCGAACAAACTCCCGGGTCAATCGCGTCGTTCACCGAGAGACCCCTTGGAACTGACAAGTTATGGATCAGCCTAAATTCCCCCGGGTCCTTCTTGGGGACCACTCCTAACGGAGAACAGATGAAATTAGTTACTGGCGGGTGCCCATATGGGCCAGCGACCCGGCCAAGGGCAACCTCCTTTGCAATCTTCCTCTCAACCACCGCTGTATTATGCTGAGCCGACAGTTGGTTCCTACAAAGCGGCTCCCCACGAAAATCCCCCGCCGGGATGCGGAAACCCTCCAAGAAGCCATTCCTCAACACCCCGGCGGAGACATGATCAGGGTATTGGTTCAGCCAGGGGATCATTGCCATAACATCAACAGGGGTAGGTAACGGTACACAGTGGTCCACCTCAGTCTTGTTTGGACCCTCCTCTACCTCCCGACCCGCCATTCTTGGATCTGCATGAAATCTCCGGGTGCGAGGAATTCCCACAACCCGCACACGCATGTCTGAACTTACATGTCACTTGTGGCCTGCTGCAGTGCCCCTGTTAAAGCTCCAACAGACCCCTCTTTTTCCCACATTCCCACCAGTCTTTGTTTGGTGGTCGCCACCGGCGCCTGCTCGAAAGGGCACCGTGGGCTGTTGGCGGGAAAACCCCGACCCATTCCCGCCTGGCGAGGACGTCTTCGTCGCGCCCGGTAGGAGCTGTTTCTGCCATGAAATCGAGTCGAGACAATCCCACGTCAGAGACGAATCGTACTCTTTGGCCTTACGGAATTTCATATCATAACCCATCCATTCATTCCCCTCATATGATTCATAGAAGTCCATTATTCGTGCTTGGTAGCAAGATAATTCAGGCAAAACCTCAGGCTTACGTTCCCCAATAATTGCAGTAAACATTGCAAAGGCCTTGGCCCAGTTTGTGATTGTCTCATCCACCCTGAATCCCGCCATCTTGGCTTGCCAGACACTCGGGTGCCACAAATCTTTCTGCGCCTTAGCATACTCCATCTCACGATGGTCAGTCAACAGAGAAAACATATTTACATACTTGTCAGCCCAAATCAATTCTTTCGTGGCCAACGGGATATGTTGAACCACTTTCTCCCGCCTTGAGGGCAAAGAGCCCTCCCCCGCCATTGGCAAAGCCTGCTTACCCGGCTCGAGTGCTGCTCCTGCTGTTTTCACGGCGCCAGCTACCGGTCCTTCCGGGGTCACCTGTGGGGGGACCAGAGGGAGATTCGCCTTTGCGGCATCTCGCGACTGCCGCAACTGCTGCATTAGTAACCTGGCCTCTTCGGCCGTGTCTCCAGATGCCGTAGCACCCCCTGTTTTTCTGCCGAGCCATGCAGCCAACTGGGCGGCCAATTCAGGAGGCAAGTCCTCCTCGTTGGCGGGCGTAACAACAACTGGAATCGGCTGACCCGCGTCCGGGATCGGTACCGGGGCTTCGACCGGAACGGTAGGGCTCACCGGGGGTACCTTGGGGATCGGAACCACCCCCCCTGCCGCCCTACTCCTGACCCGTTTCCCCCTACCCTCGGGGACAACTCCCGGCAATGCCGGGCCTATTACCTTCTTTGGTCTACCCGGATTGTTCATCGCAGCCATCTGCTTCTTCATGTTCGCCATATCTCTTACCAGCATGCGAAGCATCTGGTCAGTACCGGACTTCTTTCCAGCCTTCTTGCCAGGCATAGTTATCGAATATTCGATCCAAGTTGGTAAAACGGTCCTGGATCCTTAGCCTCGAAGTCGCTGAAAGAGAAACACAAGAATTACAAGTTCTCAAAATTGCTCCTAGTTCCGTCGAGGGCTCACGTGCAACGAGTGGGTGCAGCTTCCAAGCACAGGAACAAGAGGATGCTTCTTCGTATTCCCGCTCTCTTTATTCCTCATCGGGAGGGCGTGAACCCTCCGTTGGTACGCCTACTGGGCGTGGCCATCGGTGTAGGTGTCCAGGACAACCCCTCTTGGGCGGGAAAAGACGCGCCCCGGCTACGCCGCTTCGGGCATACCAGCCGTGACACGCCCCCCGCCCAAAATGGTTTCCTGGGAGGATCCGGACCCCCGACCATACGTTCGGGGGGACCGAGTGGTCACCCCTTTCCAGTTGCTTTGACACGTGGTGGACCCTCTTTAAAACACGCCGGTGGCACGAGGTGAGCCGAGAATCTTCTTTTCGAAGCAACGAGGAGTCGCCTCTGTGTGGGGAGAGTGGATAGTGTACAGCAACTTCAGTACAATCACCTCTGGGCAATGGGAAGGGATAGGTTGCAACAGTCTGGGAGCGCAGGAACGGGCATCACCTCCCAACACTGGGAGTGGATGGGGTGCAGCAGTCTGGGTATGCAGTATTGAGAACTCACTGCTATGCAGTGGGAGTGCATGGGGTATAGCACCCTTGGAGGAAAAGAGCACACAGATACCTCCTTGCAGTGGGATTTGATATAATACAGTACCCTAGGTGTGCAAAGGCGTGATGCAGAAATAACCGTGTGCAGTTGTATGTACTCTGCAATTACTAATTCTATACTATCTTTCAGATTACTAAACTTGAGGGTGCACTATGAACCAGCACGTGGTTGACACACACCGGAGGCAAACAGGTGAGCTGCGAAGATTTTCTCCAGTATCCACACTACCTCTCCTGCTCCATCTATTACTTTCTCTCTCTTACACTTTCAGTGTCTTTCTTTCTCTCTCTTCCTCTCTCTCACACTGTTTCTCTTTCTCTTTTCAAGTAATGAACGCTGCTGTCCACACTGCAGATCAATATATCAAGGCTGAATTTTACACTGTCTGCAGTATAGATCTAAAGCAAAATTCAAGCTGTGAGCTCTGCTAAAAACAGTGTTTGCAAAAGGTAAGCAGAGCAGTCTAGATACACAATGCCTCCAATTAAACGTGCTGTGAACAAACAATATTGTCCTGCATAATGACGTGATCTCTCACCTCATTCTGTCTCATCTCTGAATCATTGTAAAGACCTGCTGAACCATACTGTAGATTTGAGCCAGCAGGTACTTCCCTACAGACATCTATGCAGCGCGGGCCTATGAGAGGGATGGGATGTATCAAGCACACTGCATACGTTCAAAAAAACAATATTGCCAAGTGTTATGTTGCTCTGTCATCTTTGACCTCATTCAGTCACATTTCTGTCTCATTTTAAATACCATAAGATAGACCTAAGCCTATGAGCAGGTCTGCCTTACAGACTCCTGTTGAGGGTGATTCTGCAGGAGGGGTGGGGTGCACTACCCTGAGTGTGCATGTGAGAAAATGCGATCTTACCTTCCGTAAATATGTAATCTCTCACCTCATTCAATCACATCGATGTAATTTTAAGGACCTGCTGGACCGTACTGTAGACATCAGCCAGCAACAACTGCTGCTCTACAGACACGTGATGTTAGTTTTTGGGACACTTTAGTTACTTCCTTACAGAGTGTACAAGCACACAGGCTCCTGTCACTAAATTACATGTGAACATTAAGCTTCTAGTATACGCTCTATTGCTATGTATATTATCATTAACATGATATATTATAATTTAACCATGTGTTTTCTCGTGCTTTCCTACTCCTCTTTGAACCGCTATTATCACTAACGATTAATCATACTTCAAAAACAAACGATGCACTTAACTCCTATTTTCTACCAAGTATAAAACAAACATTCATTTACCTGCAAATATTTCCACAATTAAATCAATTGGCTGAGAGGGGCTGAGCAGGAACTCTCACCTTCAATGATGCCCTGGGTGTACAGGTGCATATAAGTGATTTATGTAATAATGTAATAATGTAGGAGTATATTATCATACAACGGCGATTTCTGGCTTCATGTATTTAATTTTAAGGACTTCTTACACCACACTTTGTCTCGCAGATCCCTGCGTCCTAGACAAATGAATGAACAGTAAACGATAAAGACTGAGTGCAATAAGCCAACGCTTTATCACATTCTGCATCTCTACTTTTACCTCAAACTCCCCTTCTCTTTCCCACCCACTACCCTCCCTTCCATTTTCACTATGATCCTTTAATTCGAACTAGCTTTTTTTACCTCTTCGAAATACCAAACATACTTATATTTCAATTTTGTTTTGCAGGTTACCTACGCTGCTACCACTGAAGTCCATCTCACATTTTGTTTATAATATTGTTCCATTAAAGTTACGTTTCTATTTATTTATTTTTGTTTTAAAGTGTATATGTCTTCTTCATCTGACAACTAGCACCACCGAGGCTTCAGAGACTGCGGAGTCACACCTTGCATCTATACTACCATTATAAAGAGAGAACTGTGTCCTTTGGGCAAGGTAAACTCGAAAAGTACACCATCAATTGCAACACCCAATACAGCGTTGGAAACGGGGGTCCAGTAGATGTACATAGGCTATAATAAAAATAAAGCCGTAGCGCCGGCCGTGTGTGCTAACGTGCGTGCTGACATCATCGGTGGACAGGAACGCGAGGAGGAGCGGACAACAGCGCGGGGAGGAGCGGAAAACTTAGCCAGACTGGAGGGACTGGAGGGAATGAGGTACGTGAACCGCGGGGAAGAGCGGTGAAGTAAGGCAGACTAGAGCGGAATGGAGGACAACAGCGCATGGAGGAGCGGAGAACGTAGCAAGACTGCAGCGCCATGAGGTATGTGAAACGCGGGGAGGAGCGGTGAAGTACAAGGGGAGGAGCGGTAAGTGAGGCGGAATGGAGCGGGATAGTGGACTGCAGCGGGGCGTGTAGACTGGCTTGGTGTAGTGGGGGGCAGTGAAGTGAGGCGGACTGGAGCGGGGGCCTGGGTTTGTGTGACTGGGAGCAAGCGCTGAGGTAAGATGCATGCAAGCCTGAAATGCTGCCCCCAGCCCCCTTCTGCCCCAGGCAACGCTGGGGTGGGCTGCTAGTATTAAAATAAAGATCCTGAGTATGACAATTCCCGGACTTAAGTTGCCCCAAACTCCTCGAACAACTTCTCTGTACCCTTCCGTGCCCAATTCACATGTGACATTAACACAGTACTTGGGGGCATATTTACAAGGAAGCCGTTATTTTTATACCCCTTAATTTGTAAAATAATAATTGACAGAGCTCAAAGTTTTACTAAAGAAAAGAATGATGTTTATAACTAGAAGTAAAATACCAGGGCTAACTCTTTACCAACTGTTTACCAGAGGCTGTAGCTGCGATTAACGGTTCCTATGGAAACATTTTAAAAGTCAAGCACACTTCCTGTTTGGATTAGCAACATTGTGTGCTGAACGTGTGACCTGTGTGCTCAATTGAGTGTTCCATGAACTATTACTATGGTAACAGGCAGTAAGCAGTTTGGGGGGTAGGGTTCAAAGGTGTTGGCTGTACAGAAACCGTCATGTATACCCAAAGTACTCTACTTGACAGAGGAGAAAGCAAACAGAGACGACATAACACTGTGTACATTAGGAGCAAAAGAAGTACACAACTCTTCGAATTAACCTCAAGAGAGGGCGTGAGCAATAACCACCGGCGTTACAAAACCACATGTACAATTTTCCTCCTCTGTACTCAACAATGGGCAATTCTTTATTGATCCCAATCACACACTGCTGCTTAATGTTTCACAGTGTTCACTTCACTAAATACTTTGTGACTACTTAGATGAAAGATGGCATTGTCGACATTTCAAAACTTTGGGGCATATTTACAAGGACGGCGTTACAATTATTGCCGCTTTGGCAGCAGCAAACTGCAGCTAAAACAGTGATAATGGGCTTGCTAATATGAGTTATAGAATTCCAATAGAAGTCCAGGTTAGATGTGCAGGACATCTAACCTGGGCTTCTTTTGGAATTGATGCATATTAGCAAGCCCATTATCTGCGTTTTAGCCGCAGTTTCCTGCCGCTAAAACAACAATAATTTTAAGAAGGTTCTTGCTAACATGCCCCTTGGTTTGGATTTTGAAAGAGAGAACAGGGAAACCTGATCACTCTTTCAAAATGCAAAGCAGATTGCTTTTCCCCATGGGGAGCTGCATATTAGTAGGTCCCCATGTGGAAAAGTAATGGCAGCTTCAGAAGGATGTGGGGAGCTGGCTAGGGTCATAGAGACATTGGGGCTCCACCCACGGTCCCCAACCTTGTCTATATGCCTAAACAGTAAACAGGGCAATTTAATTTTCACCACATTTTTGCCTTTTTTGAAAAAAAACCTATGAAATATCCCTTGTTAATATGGCCTCAAGTTTGCTATGACAGAGCGGGAACCTCGACTCCCACCCAGCCATTCCAAACAGCAGTGTCCCGGGGGTACACACCCCGAGGCACAGCAGGAGCTGGCACTGGGGAGTGGTGTTCCCCAGGGCCCTCGACTGCTCCAGAATGGGGGCCACGTGGCCCCTTTCCCACAATATAAAAAGCCCGGAGGGTGGTGATCACCGGGGCTTAAAGGGACCTTTGAGCCCTCTGACCCATTTTTTTCAAAGCCCCGAAGAGTAGCGGTCCCCGGGGCTGGAGAGGGCCTCTAAACCCTGTATACCCAAGTATTTTACTGACGGAGTACCTTTGAGCCCCCCCACCCATTTATTTTGTGGCACCGAGGGATGGCGGTCCCTGGGCAACAGGACCCCTTTGGACCCCCATCAAATATAATATTTTAGACCCCGGGATTTGGCCCCCAGTAGCTAATTTTTAAACAAGCACAGGACCCTGTGCTTCGTTTTTATTTTTTTTACGGCGAATCCATGCACCCAGTGCACATTTCTCAGTTTAAAAAAAAAGATTTGTGGTTCTCTGGGTCCTTTTGGGCCCCCTACACAGGTCTAGGACATAGAAACAAAAGATAATGTCTCAATTGTCATATGGGAGGTAATCAATTGACATCCTTCCTAAAAATACATACCAAGGATAGAATGCCAAAGGCCTACTAAAAGTGGGGGATTTCTCAAATTCCACCAGTAATAGTTGGATGATCCTGAAACACAAAGTATACACCTATATCAGTGAGGCCATGTATTGCATCATCATATTATTTGTAGTGCAGGTTCTACATTAGATTTACCTGAGAATATAGATTTTTGGAGAGGGTGCTAATAATTTCTTTGTATTTCTGTGACTTGGTTTTTTAAAGAATAACAGCTTTTTAATTAATTGTTTTTAAAGTTTATATTGTTGGGCAAATTTTTAGTCAAATTCTTTTTTATTGCTTTCATATGAACAAGCCCAGCAGAAAATAATAAAACATAAAAAAAATTCCCTTGTGGAAAATAATTCCTGTTTAGCTGTTGATTTTCTGGTGTTGATGGTATTGGCTCTATATATGCTTATGAGTGGTGTGGAATACTGAGGTATGATTGAAAAAACTGTATGAATATAAAAAATCCCAAAGGGAATCTTTCTCAGACTTAAGCGTCTTTGTGGTGCCCTGTCCCTTTGGGTTTCTGGACCCCTCTCTTTTTATTGAGTTGCTTTTAACT
>NW_028253663.1:0-25361 GCF_964263255.1 Lissotriton vulgaris
GACAAAAGAGATAACACCCCCCCATTACGTCATGCTTCAGAAATGTGGAAATGGTCCGTTTTCAAATGTTTTATTTTTGAACGTCAGTTCACATTTGTAGGTGGATCATCAGTGTTAGAGCTAAAATTAGCATGTTTAAAGTGATTTTCATGCTTCCAGGGGCCCTAAACACAAGATTTATGGAATGGTTAAAAGTGCATGAAAATGGCCAATTTACTCACTCTGAGTTCTCAAAAAGGGTTTCTTCACCCCGGGAAGTTAATTAAATACCATTTGGAGGCATTTAATGTTCGAGCAAAAACGGCTGATTTTCGACAAAAGAGATAACACCCCCCCATTACGTCATGCTTCAGAATGTGGAAAATGGTCCGTTTTCAAATGTTTTATTTTTGAACGTCAGTTCACATTTGTAGGTGGATCATCAGTGTTAGAGCTAAAAATTAGCATGTTTAAAGTGATTTTCATGCTTCCAGGGGCTCGGGAAGTGAAATAAATACCATTTGGAGGCATTTAATGTTCGAGCAAAAACGGCTGATTTTGGACAAAAGAGATAACACCCCCCCATTACGTCATGCTTCAGAAATGTGGAAAATGGTCCGTTTTCAAATGTTTTATTTTTGAACGTCAGTTCACATTTGTAGGTGGATCATCAGTGTTAGAGCTAAAATTAGCATGTTTAAAGTGATTTTCATGCTTCCAGGGGCTCGGGAAGTGAAATAAATACCATTTGGAGGCATTTAATGTTCGAGCAAAAACGGCTGATTTTCGACAAAAGAGATAACACCCCCCCATTACGTCATGCTTCAGAAATGTGGAAAATGGTCCGTTTTCAAATGTTTTATTTTTGAACGTCAGTTCACATTTGTAGGTGGATCATCAGTGTTAGAGCTAAAATTAGCATGTTTAAAGTGATTTTCATGCTTCCAGGGGCTCGGGAAGTGAAATAAATACCATTTGGAGGCATTTAATGTTCGAGCAAAAACGGCTGATTTTCGACAAAAGAGATAACACCCCCCCCCCATTACGTCATGCTTCAGAAATGTGGAAAATGGTCCATTTTCAAATGTTTTATTTTTGAACGTCAGTTCACATTTGTAGGTGGATCATCAGTGTTAGAGCTAAAATTAGCATGTTTAAAGTGATTTTCATGCTTCCAGGGGCTCGGGAAGTGAAATAAATACCATTTGGAGGCATTTAATGTTCGAGCAAAAACGGCTGATTTTCGACAAAAGAGATAACACCCCCCCATTACGTCATGCTTCAGAAATGTGGAAAATGGTCCGTTTTCAAATGTTTTATTTTTGAACGTCAGTTCACATTTGTAGGTGGATCATCAGTGTTAGAGCTAAAATTAGCATGTTTAAAGTGATTTTCATGCTTCCAGGGGCTCGGGAAGTGAAATAAATACCATTTGGAGGCATTTAATGTTCGAGCAAAAACGGCTGATTTTCGACAAAAGAGATAACACCCCCCCATTACGTCATGCTTCAGAAATGTGGAAAATGGTCCGTTTTCAAATGTTTTATTTTTGAACGTCAGTTCACATTTGTAGGTGGATCATCAGTGTTAGAGCTAAAATTAGCATGTTTAAAGTGATTTTCATGCTTCCAGGGGCTCGGGAAGTGAAATAAATACCATTTGGAGGCATTTAATGTTCGAGCAAAAACGGCTGATTTTCAACAAAAGAGATAACACCCCCCCATTACGTCATGCTTCAGAAATGTGGAAAATGGTCCGTTTTCAAATGTTTTATTTTTGAACGTCAGTTCACATTTGTAGGTGGATCATCAGTGTTAGAGCTAAAATTAGCATGTTTAAAGTGATTTTCATGCTTCCAGGGGCTCGGGAAGTTAATTAAATACCATTTGGAGGCATTTAATGTTCGAGCAAAAACGGCTGATTTTCGACAAAAGAGATAACACCCCCCCATTACCTCATGCTTCAGAAATGTGGAAAATGGTCCGTTTTCAAATGTTTTATTTTTGAACGTCAGTTCACATTTGTAGGTGGATCATCAGTGTTAGAGCTAAAATTAGCATGTTTAAAGTGATTTTCATGCTTCCAGGGGCCCAAAACACAAGATTTATGGAATGGTTAAAAGTGCATGAAAATGGCCAATTTACTCACTCTGAGTTCTCAAAAAGGGTTTCTTCACCCTGGGAAGTTAATTAAATACCATTTGGAGGCATTTAATGTTCGAGCAAAAACGGCTGATTTTCGACAAAAGAGATAACACCCCCCCATTACGTCATGCTTCAGAAATGTGGAAAATGGTCCGTTTTCAAATGTTTTATTTTTGAACGTCAGTTCACATTTGTAGGTGGATCATCAGTGTTAGAGCTAAAAGTAGCATGTTTAAAGTGATTTTCATGCTTCCAGGGGCTCGGGAAGTGAAATAAATACCATTTGGAGGCATTTAATGTTCGAGCAAAAACGGCTGATTTTCGACAAAAGAGATAACACCCCCCCATTACGTCATGCTTCAGAAATGTGGAAAATGGTCCGTTTTCAAATGTTTTATTTTTGATCGTCAGTTCACATTTGTAGGTGGATCATCAGTGTTAGAGCTAAAATTAGCATGTTTAAAGTGATTTTCATGCTTCCAGGGGCTCGGGAAGTTAATTAAATACCATTTGGAGGCATTTAATGTTCGAGCAAAAACGGCTGATTTTCGACAAAAGAGATAACACCCCCCCATTACCTCATGCTTCAGAAATGTGGAAAATGGTCCGTTTTCAAATGTTTTATTTTTGAACGTCAGTTCACATTTGTAGGTGGATCATCAGTGTTAGAGCTAAAATTAGCATGTTTAAAGTGATTTTCATGCTTCCAGGGGCTCGGGAAGTGAAATAAATACCATTTGGAGGCATTTAATGTTCGAGCAAAAACGGCTGATTTTCGACAAAAGAGATAACACCCCCCCATTACGTCATGCTTCAGAAATGTGGAAAATGGTCCGTTTTCAAATGTTTTATTTTTGAACGTCAGTTCACATTTGTAGGTGGATCATCAGTGTTAGAGCTAAAATTAGCATGTTTAAAGTGATTTTCATGCTTCCAGGGGCCCAAAACACAAGATTTATGGAATGGTTAAAAGTGCATGAAAATGGCCAATTTACTCACTCTGAGTTCTCAAAAAGGGTTTCTTCACCCCGGGAAGTTAATTAAATACCATTTGGAGGCATTTAATGTTCGAGCAAAAACGGCTGATTTTCGACAAAAGAGATAACACCCCCCCCCATTACGTCATGCTTCAGAAATGTGGAAAATGGTCCTTTTTCAAATGTTTTA
Source organism: Lissotriton vulgaris (assembly GCF_964263255.1). NCBI lineage: Eukaryota > Metazoa > Chordata > Amphibia > Caudata > Salamandridae > Lissotriton > Lissotriton vulgaris. The sequence continues at coordinate 3,291 of NW_028253663.1, forward strand.
TTTTTGAACGTCAGTTCACATTTGTAGGTGGATCATCAGTGTTAGAGCTAAAATTAGCATGTTTAAAGTGATTTTCATGCTTCCAGGGGCTCGGGAAGTGAAATAAATACCATTTGGAGGCATTTAATGTTCGAGCAAAAACGGCTGATTTTCGACAAAAGAGATAACACCCCCCCATTACGTCATGCTTCAGAAATGTGGAAAATGGTCCGTTTTCAAATGTTTTATTTTTGAACGTCAGTTCACATTTGTAGGTGGATCATCAGTGTTAGAGCTAAAATTAGCATGTTTAAAGTGATTTTCATGCTTCCAGGGGCTCGGGAAGTGAAATAAATACCATTTGGAGGCATTTAATGTTCGAGCAAAAACGGCTGATTTTCGACAAAAGAGATAACACCCCCCCATTACGTCATGCTTCAGAAATGTGGAAAATGGTCCGTTTTCAAATGTTTTATTTTTGAACGTCAGTTCACATTTGTAGATGGATCATCAGTGTTAGAGCTAAAATTAGCATGTTTAAAGTGATTTTCATGCTTCCAGGGGCTCGGGAAGTGAAATAAATACCATTTGGAGGCATTTAATGTTCGAGCAAAAACGGCTGAATTTCGACAAAAGAGATAACACCCCCATTACGTCATGCTTCAGAAATGTGGAAAATGGTCCGTTTTCAAATGTTTTATTTTTGAACGTCAGTTCACATTTGTAGGTGGATCATCAGTGTTAGAGCTAAAATTAGCATGTTTAAAGTGATTTTCATGCTTCCAGGGGCCCAAAACACAAGATTTATGGAATGGTTAAAAGTGCATGAAAATGGCCAATTTACTCACTCTGAGTTCTCAAAAAGGGTTTCTTCACCCCGGGAAGTTAATTAAATACCATTTGGAGGCATTTAATGTTCGAGCAAAAACGGCTGATTTTCGACAAAAGAGATAACACCCCCCCCATTACGTCATGCTTCAGAAATGTGGAAAATGGTCCTTTTTCAAATGTTTTATTTTTGAACGTCAGTTCACATTTGTAGGTGGATCATCAGTGTTAGAGCTAAAATTAGCATGTTTAAAGTGATTTTCATGCTTCCAGGGGCTCGGGAAGTGAAATAAATACCATTTGGAGGCATTTAATGTTCGAGCAAAAACGGCTGATTTTCGACAAAAGAGATAACACCCCCCCATTACGTCATGCTTCAGAAATGTGGAAAATGGTCCGTTTTCAAATGTTTTATTTTTGAACGTCAGTTCACATTTGTAGGTGGATCATCAGTGTTAGAGCTAAAATTAGCATGTTTAAAGTGATTTTCATGCTTCCAGGGGCCCTAAACACAAGATTTATGGAATGGTTAAAAGTGCATGAAAATGGCCAATTTACTCACTCTGAGTTCTCAAAAAGGGTTTCTTCACCCCGGGAAGTTAATTAAATACCATTTGGAGGCATTTAATGTTCGAGCAAAAACGGCTGATTTTTGACAAAAGAGATAACACCCCCCCATTACGTCATGCTTCAGAAATGTGGAAAATGGTCCGTTTTCAAATGTTTTATTTTTGAACGTCAGTTCACATTTGTAGGTGGATCATCAGTGTTAGAGCTAAAATTAGCATGTTTAAAGTGATTTTCATGCTTCCAGGGGCTCGGGAAGTGAAATAAATACCATTTGGAGGCATTTAATGTTCGAGCAAAAACGGCTGATTTTGGACAAAAGAGATAACACCCCCCCATTACGTCATGCTTCAGAAATGTGGAAAATGGTCCGTTTTCAAATGTTTTATTTTTGAACGTCAGTTCACATTTGTAGGTGGATCATCAGTGTTAGAGCTAAAATTAGCATGTTTAAAGTGATTTTCATGCTTCCAGGGGCTCGGGAAGTGAAATAAATACCATTTGGAGGCATTTAATGTTCGAGCAAAAACGGCTGATTTTCGACAAAAGAGATAACACCCCCCCATTACGTCATGCTTCAGAAATGTGGAAAATGGTCCGTTTTCAAATGTTTTATTTTTGAACGTCAGTTCACATTTGTAGGTGGATCATCAGTGTTAGAGCTAAAATTAGCATGTTTAAAGTGATTTTCATGCTTCCAGGGGCTCGGGAAGTGAAATAAATACCATTTGGAGGCATTTAATGTTCGAGCAAAAACGGCTGATTTTCGACAAAAGAGATAACACCCCCCCATTACGTCATGCTTCAGAAATGTGGAAAATGGTCCGTTTTCAAATGTTTTATTTTTGAACGTCAGTTCACATTTGTAGGTGGATCATCAGTGTTAGAGCTAAAATTAGCATGTTTAAAGTGATTTTCATGCTTCCAGGGGCCCAAAACACAAGATTTATGGAATGGTTAAAAGTGCATGAAAATGGCCAATTTACTCACTCTGAGTTCTCAAAAAGGGTTTCTTCACCCCGGGAAGTTAATTAAATACCATTTGGAGGCATTTAATGTTCGAGCAAAAACGGCTGATTTTCGACAAAAGAGATAACACCCCCCATTACGTCATGCTTCAGAAATGTGGAAAATGGTCCTTTTTCAAATGTTTTATTTTTGAACGTCAGTTCACATTTGTAGGTGGATCATCAGTGTTAGAGCTAAAATTAGCATGTTTAAAGTGATTTTCATGCTTCCAGGGGCTCGGGAAGTGAAATAAATACCATTTGGAGGCATTTAATGTTCGAGCAAAAACGGCTGATTTTCGACAAAAGAGATAACACCCCCCCATTACGTCATGCTTCAGAAATGTGGAAAATGGTCCGTTTTCAAATGTTTTATTTTTGAACGTCAGTTCACATTTGTAGGTGGATCATCAGTGTTAGAGCTAAAATTAGCATGTTTAAAGTGATTTTCATGCTTCCAGGGGCTCGGGAAGTGAAATAAATACCATTTGGAGGCATTTAATGTTCGAGCAAAAACGGCTGATTTTCAACAAAAGAGATAACACCCCCCCATTACGTCATGCTTCAGAAATGTGGAAAATGGTCCGTTTTCAAATGTTTTATTTTTGAACGTCAGTTCACATTTGTAGGTGGATCATCAGTGTTAGAGCTAAAATTAGCATGTTTAAAGTGATTTTCATGCTTCCAGGGGCTCGGGAAGTTAATTAAATACCATTTGGAGGCATTTAATGTTCGAGCAAAAACGGCTGATTTTCGACAAAAGAGATAACACCCCCCCATTACCTCATGCTTCAGAAATGTGGAAAATGGTCCGTTTTCAAATGTTTTATTTTTGAACGTCAGTTCACATTTGTAGGTGGATCATCAGTGTTAGAGCTAAAATTAGCATGTTTAAAGTGATTTTCATGCTTCCAGGGGCCCAAAACACAAGATTTATGGAATGGTTAAAAGTGCATGAAAATGGCCAATTTACTCACTCTGAGTTCTCAAAAAGGGTTTCTTCACCCTGGGAAGTTAATTAAATACCATTTGGAGGCATTTAATGTTCGAGCAAAAACGGCTGATTTTCGACAAAAGAGATAACACCCCCCCCATTACGTCATGCTTCAGAAATGTGGAAAATGGTCCGTTTTCAAATGTTTTATTTTTGAACGTCAGTTCACATTTGTAGGTGGATCATCAGTGTTAGAGCTAAAAGTAGCATGTTTAAAGTGATTTTCATGCTTCCAGGGGCTCGGGAAGTGAAATAAATACCATTTGGAGGCATTTAATGTTCGAGCAAAAACGGCTGATTTTCGACAAAAGAGATAACACCCCCCCATTACGTCATGCTTCAGAAATGTGGAAAATGGTCCGTTTTCAAATGTTTTATTTTTGATCGTCAGTTCACATTTGTAGGTGGATCATCAGTGTTAGAGCTAAAATTAGCATGTTTAAAGTGATTTTCATGCTTCCAGGGGCTCGGGAAGTTAATTAAATACCATTTGGAGGCATTTAATGTTCGAGCAAAAACGGCTGATTTTCGACAAAAGAGATAACACCCCCCCATTACCTCATGCTTCAGAAATGTGGAAAATGGTCCGTTTTCAAATGTTTTATTTTTGAACGTCAGTTCACATTTGTAGGTGGATCATCAGTGTTAGAGCTAAAATTAGCATGTTTAAAGTGATTTTCATGCTTCCAGGGGCCCAAAACACAAGATTTATGGAATGGTTAAAAGTGCATGAAAATGGCCAATTTACTCACTCTGAGTTCTCAAAAAGGGTTTCTTCACCCCGGGAAGTTAATTAAATACCATTTGGAGGCATTTAATGTTCGAGCAAAAACGGCTGATTTTCGACAAAAGAGATAACACCCCCCCATTACGTCATGCTTCAGAAATGTGGAAAATGGTCCGTTTTCAAATGTTTTATTTTTGAACGTCAGTTCACATTTGTAGGTGGATCATCAGTGTTAGAGCTAAAATGAGCATGTTTAAAGTGATTTTCATGCTTCCAGGGGCTCGGGAAGTGAAATAAATACCATTTGGAGGCATTTAATGTTCAAGCAAAAACGGCTGATTTTCGACAAAAGAGATAACACCCCCCTCATTACGTCATGCTTCAGAAATGTGGAAAATGGTCCGTTTTCAAATGTTTTATTTTTGAACGTCAGTTCACATTTGTAGGTGGATCATCAGTGTTAGAGCTAAAATTAGCATGTTTAAAGTGATTTTCATGCTTCCAGGGGCTCGGGAAGTGAAATAAATACCATTTGGAGGCATTTAATGTTCGAGCAAAAACGGCTGATTTTTGACAAAAGAGATAACACCCCCCCATTACGTCATGCTTCAGAAATGTGGAAAATGGTCAGTTTTCAAATGTTTCATTTTTGAACGTCAGTTCACATTTGTAGGTGGATCATCAGTGTTAGAGCTAAAATTAGCATGTTTAAAGTGATTTTCATGCTTCCAGGGGCTCGGGAAGTGAAATAAATACCATTTGGAGGCATTTAATGTTCGAGCAAAAATGGCTGATTTTCGACAAAAGAGATAACACCCCCCCATTACGTCATGCTTCAGAAATGTGGAAAATGGTCCGTTTTCAAATGTTTTATTTTTGAACGTCAGTTCACATTTGTAGGTGGATCATCAATGTTAGAGCTAAAATTAGCATGTTTAAAGTGATTTTCATGCTTCCAGGGGCCCAAAACACAAGATTTATGGAATGGTTAAAAGTGCATGAAAATGGCCAATTTACTCACTCTAAGTTCTCAAAAAGGGTTTCTTCACCCCGGGAAGTTAATTAAATACCATTTGGAGGCATTTAATGTTCGAGCAAAAACGGCTGATTTTCGACAAAAGAGATAACACCCCCCCATTACGTCATGCTTCAGAAATGTGGAAAATGGTCCGTTTTCAAATGTTTTATTTTTGAACGTCAGTTCACATTTGTAGGTGGATCATCAGTGTTAGAGCTAAAATTAGCATGTTTAAAGTGATTTTCATGCTTCCAGGGGCTCAGGAAGTGAAATAAATACCATTTGGAGGCATTTAATGTTCGAGCAAAAACGGCTGATTTTCGACAAAAGAGATAACACCCCCCCATTACGTCATGCTTCAGAAATGTGGAAAATGGTCCGTTTTCAAATGTTTTATTTTTGAACGTCAGTTCACATTTGTAGGTGGATCATCAGTGTTAGAGCTAAAATTAGCATGTTTAAAGTGATTTTCATGCTTCCAGGGGCTCGGGAAGTGAAATAAATACCATTTGGAGGCATTTAATGTTCGAGCAAAAATGGCTGATTTTCGACAAAAGAGATAACACCCCCCCATTACGTCATGCTTCAGAAATGTGGAAAATGGTCCGTTTTCAAATGTTTTATTTTTGAACGTCAGTTCACATTTGTAGGTGGATCATCAGTGTTAGAGCTAAAATTAGCATGTTTAAAGTGATTTTCATGCTTCCAGGGGCTCGGGAAGTGAAATAAATACCATTTGGAGGCATTTAATGTTCGAGCAAAAACGGCTGATTTTCGACAAAAGAGATAACACCCCCCCATTACGTCATGCTTCAGAAATGTGGAAAATGGTCCGTTTTCAAATGTTTTATTTTTGAACGTCAGTTCACATTTGTAGGTGGATCATCAGTGTTAGAGCTAAAATTAGCATGTTTAAAGTGATTTTCATGCTTCCAGGGGCTCGGGAAGTTAATTAAATACCATTTGGAGGCATTTAATGTTCGAGCAAAAACGGCTGATTTTCGACAAAAGAGATAACACCCCCCCCCATTACCTCATGCTTCAGAAATGTGGAAAATGGTCAGTTTTCAAATGTTTTATTTTTGAACGTCAGTTCACATTTGTAGGTGGATCATCAGTGTTAGAGCTAAAATTAGCATGTTTAAAGTGATTTTCATGCTTCCAGGGGCCCAAAACACAAGATTTATGGAATGGTTAAAAGTGCATGAAAATGGCCAATTTACTCACTCTGAGTTCTCAAAAAGGGTTTCTTCACCCCGGGAAGTTAATTAAATACCATTTGGAGGCATTTAATGTTCGAGCAAAAACGGCTGATTTTCGACAAAAGAGATAACACCCCCCCATTACGTCATGCTTCAGAAATGTGGAAAATGGTCCGTTTTCAAATGTTTTATTTTTGAACGTCAGTTCACATTTGTAGGTGGATCATCAGTGTTAGAGCTAAAATTAGCATGTTTAAAGTGATTTTCATGCTTCCAGGGGCTCGGGAAGTGAAATAAATACCATTTGGAGGCATTTAATGTTCGAGCAAAAACGGCTGATTTTCGACAAAAGAGATAACACCCCCCCATTACGTCATGCTTCAGAAATGTGGAAAATGGTCCGTTTTCAAATGTTTTATTTTTGAACGTCAGTTCACATTTGTAGGTGGATCATCAGTGTTAGAGCTAAAATTAGCATGTTTACAGTGATTTTCATGCTTCCAGGGGCCCAAAACACAAGATTTATGGAATGGTTAAAAGTGCATGAAAATGGCCAATTTACTCACTCTGAGTTCTCAAAAAGGGTTTCTTCACCCCGGGAAGTTAATTAAATACCATTTGGAGGCATTTAATGTTCGAGCAAAAACGGCTGATTTTCGACAAAAGAGATAACACCCCCCCATTACGTCATGCTTCAGAAATGTGGAAAATGGTCCGTTTTCAAATGTTTTATTTTTGAACGTCAGTTCACATTTGTAGGTGGATCATCAGTGTTAGAGCTAAAATTAGCATGTTTAAAGTGATTTTCATGCTTCCAGGGGCTCGGGAAGTTAATTAAATACCATTTGGAGGCATTTAATGTTCGAGCAAAAACGGCTGATTTTCGACAAAAGAGATAACACCCCCCATTACGTCATGCTTCAGAAATGTGGAAAATGGTCCGTTTTCAAATGTTTTATTTTTGAACGTCAGTTCACATTTGTAGGTGGATCATCAGTGTTAGAGCTAAAATTAGCATGTTTAAAGTGATTTTCATGCTTCCAGGGGCTCAAGAAGTTATTTAAATACCATTTGGAGGCATTTAATGTTCGAGCAAAAACGGCTGATTTTCAACAAAAGAGATAACACCCCCCCCATTACGTCATGCTTCAGAAATGTGGAAAATGGTCCTTTTTCAAATGTTTTATTTTTGAACGTCAGTTCACATTTGTAGGTGGATCATCAGTGTTAGAGCTAAAATTAGCATGTTTAAAGTGATTTTCATGCTTCCAGGGGCTCGGGAAGTGAAATAAATACCATTTGGAGGCATTTAATGTTCGAGCAAAAACGGCTGATTTTCGACAAAAGAGATAACACCCCCCCATTACGTCATGCTTCAGAAATGTGGAAAATGGTCCGTTTTCAAATGTTTTATTTTTGAACGTCAGTTCACATTTGTAGGTGGATCATCAGTGTTAGAGCTAAAATTAGCATGTTTAAAGTGATTTTCATGCTTCCAGGGGCTCGGGAAGTTAATTAAATACCATTTGGAGGCATTTAATGTTCGAGCAAAAACGGCTGATTTTCGACAAAAGAGATAACACCCCCCATTACCTCATGCTTCAGAAATGTGGAAAATGGTCCGTTTTCAAATGTTTTATTTTTGAACGTCAGTTCACATTTGTAGGTGGATCATCAGTGTTAGAGCTAAAATTAGCATGTTTAAAGTGATTTTCATGCTTCCAGGGGCTCGGGAAGTGAAATAAATACCATTTGGAGGCATTTAATGTTCGAGCAAAAACGGCTGATTTTCGACAAAAGAGATAACACCCCCCCATTACGTCATGCTTCAGAAATGTGGAAAATGGTCCGTTTTCAAATGTTTTATTTTTGAACGTCAGTTCACATTTGTAGGTGGATCATCAGTGTTAGAGCTAAAATTAGCATGTTTAAAGTGATTTTCATGCTTCCAGGGGCTCGGGAAGTGAAATAAATACCATTTGGAGGCATTTAATGTTCGAGCAAAAACGGCTGATTTTCGACAAAAGAGATAACACCCCCCCATTACGTCATGCTTCAGAAATGTGGAAAATGGTCCGTTTTCAAATGTTTTATTTTGAACGTCAGTTCACATTTGTAGATGGATCATCAGTGTTAGAGCTAAAATTAGCATGTTTAAAGTGATTTTCATGCTTCCAGGGGCTCGGGAAGTGAAATAAATACCATTTGGAGGCATTTAATGTTCGAGCAAAAACGGCTGAATTTCGACAAAAGAGATAACACCCCCCATTACGTCATGCTTCAGAAATGTGGAAAATGGTCCGTTTTCAAATGTTTTATTTTTGAACGTCAGTTCACATTTGTAGGTGGATCATCAGTGTTAGAGCTAAAATTAGCATGTTTAAAGTGATTTTCATGCTTCCAGGGGCCCAAAACACAAGATTTATGGAATGGTTAAAAGTGCATGAAAATGGCCAATTTACTCACTCTGAGTTCTCAAAAAGGGTTTCTTCACCCCGGGAAGTTAATTAAATACCATTTGGAGGCATTTAATGTTCGAGCAAAAACGGCTGATTTTCGACAAAAGAGATAACACCCCCCCCATTACGTCATGCTTCAGAAATGTGGAAAATGGTCCTTTTTCAAATGTTTTATTTTTGAACGTCAGTTCACATTTGTAGGTGGATCATCAGTGTTAGAGCTAAAATTAGCATGTTTAAAGTGATTTTCATGCTTCCAGGGGCTCGGGAAGTGAAATAAATACCATTTGGAGGCATTTAATGTTCGAGCAAAAACGGCTGATTTTCGACAAAAGAGATAACACCCCCCCATTACGTCATGCTTCAGAAATGTGGAAAATGGTCCGTTTTCAAATGTTTTATTTTTGAACGTCAGTTCACATTTGTAGGTGGATCATCAGTGTTAGAGCTAAAATTAGCATGTTTAAAGTGATTTTCATGCTTCCAGGGGCCCTAAACACAAGATTTATGGAATGGTTAAAAGTGCATGAAAATGGCCAATTTACTCACTCTGAGTTCTCAAAAAGGGTTTCTTCACCCCGGGAAGTTAATTAAATACCATTTGGAGGCATTTAATGTTCGAGCAAAAACGGCTGATTTTCGACAAAAGAGATAACACCCCCCCCATTACGTCATGCTTCAGAAATGTGGAAAATGGTCCGTTTTCAAATGTTTTATTTTTGAACGTCAGTTCACATTTGTAGGTGGATCATCAGTGTTAGAGCTAAAATTAGCATGTTTAAAGTGATTTTCATGCTTCCAGGGGCTCGGGAAGTGAAATAAATACCATTTGGAGGCATTTAATGTTCGAGCAAAAACGGCTGATTTTGGACAAAAGAGATAACACCCCCCCATTACGTCATGCTTCAGAAATGTGGAAAATGGTCCGTTTTCAAATGTTTTATTTTTGAACGTCAGTTCACATTTGTAGGTGGATCATCAGTGTTAGAGCTAAAATTAGCATGTTTAAAGTGATTTTCATGCTTCCAGGGGCTCGGGAAGTGAAATAAATACCATTTGGAGGCATTTAATGTTCGAGCAAAAACGGCTGATTTTCGACAAAAGAGATAACACCCCCCCATTACGTCATGCTTCAGAAATGTGGAAAATGGTCCGTTTTCAAATGTTTTATTTTTGAACGTCAGTTCACATTTGTAGGTGGATCATCAGTGTTAGAGCTAAAATTAGCATGTTTAAAGTGATTTTCATGCTTCCAGGGGCTCGGGAAGTGAAATAAATACCATTTGGAGGCATTTAATGTTCGAGCAAAAACAGCTGATTTTCGACAAAAGAGATAACACCCCCCCCCCATTACGTCATGCTTCAGAAATGTGGAAAATGGTCCATTTTCAAATGTTTTATTTTTGAACGTCAGTTCACATTTGTAGGTGGATCATCAGTGTTAGAGCTAAAATTAGCATGTTTAAAGTGATTTTCATGCTTCCAGGGGCTCGGGAAGTGAAATAAATACCATTTGGAGGCATTTAATGTTCGAGCAAAAACGGCTGATTTTCGACAAAAGAGATAACACCCCCCCATTACGTCATGCTTCAGAAATGTGGAAAATGGTCCGTTTTCAAATGTTTTATTTTTGAACGTCAGTTCACATTTGTAGGTGGATCATCAGTGTTAGAGCTAAAATTAGCATGTTTAAAGTGATTTTCATGCTTCCAGGGGCCCAAAACACAAGATTTATGGAATGGTTAAAAGTGCATGAAAATGGCCAATTTACTCACTCTGAGTTCTCAAAAAGGGTTTCTTCACCCCGGGAAGTTAATTAAATACCATTTGGAGGCATTTAATGTTCGAGCAAAAACGGCTGATTTTCGACAAAAGAGATAACACCCCCCATTACGTCATGCTTCAGAAATGTGGAAAATGGTCCTTTTTCAAATGTTTTATTTTTGAACGTCAGTTCACATTTGTAGGTGGATCATCAGTGTTAGAGCTAAAATTAGCATGTTTAAAGTGATTTTCATGCTTCCAGGGGCTCGGGAAGTGAAATAAATACCATTTGGAGGCATTTAATGTTCGAGCAAAAACGGCTGATTTTCGACAAAAGAGATAACACCCCCCCATTACGTCATGCTTCAGAAATGTGGAAAATGGTCCGTTTTCAAATGTTTTATTTTTGAACGTCAGTTCACATTTGTAGGTGGATCATCAGTGTTAGAGCTAAAATTAGCATGTTTAAAGTGATTTTCATGCTTCCAGGGGCTCGGGAAGTGAAATAAATACCATTTGGAGGCATTTAATGTTCGAGCAAAAACGGCTGATTTTCAACAAAAGAGATAACACCCCCCCATTACGTCATGCTTCAGAAATGTGGAAAATGGTCCGTTTTCAAATGTTTTATTTTTGAACGTCAGTTCACATTTGTAGGTGGATCATCAGTGTTAGAGCTAAAATTAGCATGTTTAAAGTGATTTTCATGCTTCCAGGGGCTCGGGAAGTTAATTAAATACCATTTGGAGGCATTTAATGTTCGAGCAAAAACGGCTGATTTTCGACAAAAGAGATAACACCCCCCCATTACCTCATGCTTCAGAAATGTGGAAAATGGTCCGTTTTCAAATGTTTTATTTTTGAACGTCAGTTCACATTTGTAGGTGGATCATCAGTGTTAGAGCTAAAATTAGCATGTTTAAAGTGATTTTCATGCTTCCAGGGGCCCAAAACACAAGATTTATGGAATGGTTAAAAGTGCATGAAAATGGCCAATTTACTCACTCTGAGTTCTCAAAAAGGGTTTCTTCACCCTGGGAAGTTAATTAAATACCATTTGGAGGCATTTAATGTTCGAGCAAAAACGGCTGATTTTCGACAAAAGAGATAACACCCCCCCATTACGTCATGCTTCAGAAATGTGGAAAATGGTCCGTTTTCAAATGTTTTATTTTTGAACGTCAGTTCACATTTGTAGGTGGATCATCAGTGTTAGAGCTAAAAGTAGCATGTTTAAAGTGATTTTCATGCTTCCAGGGGCTCGGGAAGTGAAATAAATACCATTTGGAGGCATTTAATGTTCGAGCAAAAACGGCTGATTTTCGACAAAAGAGATAACACCCCCCCATTACGTCATGCTTCAGAAATGTGGAAAATGGTCCGTTTTCAAATGTTTTATTTTTGATCGTCAGTTCACATTTGTAGGTGGATCATCAGTGTTAGAGCTAAAATTAGCATGTTTAAAGTGATTTTCATGCTTCCAGGGGCTCGGGAAGTTAATTAAATACCATTTGGAGGCATTTAATGTTCGAGCAAAAACGGCTGATTTTCGACAAAAGAGATAACACCCCCCCATTACCTCATGCTTCAGAAATGTGGAAAATGGTCCGTTTTCAAATGTTTTATTTTTGAACGTCAGTTCACATTTGTAGGTGGATCATCAGTGTTAGAGCTAAAATTAGCATGTTTAAAGTGATTTTCATGCTTCCAGGGGCTCGGGAAGTGAAATAAATACCATTTGGAGGCATTTAATGTTCGAGCAAAAACGGCTGATTTTCGACAAAAGAGATAACACCCCCCCATTACGTCATGCTTCAGAAATGTGGAAAATGGTCCGTTTTCAAATGTTTTATTTTTGAACGTCAGTTCACATTTGTAGGTGGATCATCAGTGTTAGAGCTAAAATTAGCATGTTTAAAGTGATTTTCATGCTTCCAGGGGCCCAAAACACAAGATTTATGGAATGGTTAAAAGTGCATGAAAATGGCCAATTTACTCACTCTGAGTTCTCAAAAAGGGTTTCTTCACCCCGGGAAGTTAATTAAATACCATTTGGAGGCATTTAATGTTCGAGCAAAAACGGCTGATTTTCGACAAAAGAGATAACACCCCCCCCCATTACGTCATGCTTCAGAAATGTGGAAAATGGTCCTTTTTCAAATGTTTTATTTTTGAACGTCAGTTCACATTTGTAGGTGGATCATCAGTGTTAGAGCTAAAATTAGCATGTTTAAAGTGATTTTCATGCTTCCAGGGGCTCGGGAAGTGAAATAAATACCATTTGGAGGCATTTAATGTTCGAGCAAAAACGGCTGATTTTCGACAAAAGAGATAACACCCCCCCATTACGTCATGCTTCAGAAATGTGGAAAATGGTCCGTTTTCAAATGTTTTATTTTTGAACGTCAGTTCACATTTGTAGGTGGATCATCAGTGTTAGAGCTAAAATTAGCATGTTTAAAGTGATTTTCATGCTTCCAGGGGCTCGGGAAGTGAAATAAATACCATTTGGAGGCATTTAATGTTCGAGCAAAAACGGCTGATTTTCGACAAAAGAGATAACACCCCCCCATTACGTCATGCTTCAGAAATGTGGAAAATGGTCCGTTTTCAAATGTTTTATTTTTGAACGTCAGTTCACATTTGTAGATGGATCATCAGTGTTAGAGCTAAAATTAGCATGTTTAAAGTGATTTTCATGCTTCCAGGGGCTCGGGAAGTGAAATAAATACCATTTGGAGGCATTTAATGTTCGAGCAAAAACGGCTGAATTTCGACAAAAGAGATAACACCCCCCATTACGTCATGCTTCAGAAATGTGGAAAATGGTCCGTTTTCAAATGTTTTATTTTTGAACGTCAGTTCACATTTGTAGGTGGATCATCAGTGTTAGAGCTAAAATTAGCATGTTTAAAGTGATTTTCATGCTTCCAGGGGCCCAAAACACAAGATTTATGGAATGGTTAAAAGTGCATGAAAATGGCCAATTTACTCACTCTGAGTTCTCAAAAAGGGTTTCTTCACCCCGGGAAGTTAATTAAATACCATTTGGAGGCATTTAATGTTCGAGCAAAAACGGCTGATTTTCGACAAAAGAGATAACACCCCCCCCATTACGTCATGCTTCAGAAATGTGGAAAATGGTCCTTTTTCAAATGTTTTATTTTTGAACGTCAGTTCACATTTGTAGGTGGATCATCAGTGTTAGAGCTAAAATTAGCATGTTTAAAGTGATTTTCATGCTTCCAGGGGCTCGGGAAGTGAAATAAATACCATTTGGAGGCATTTAATGTTCGAGCAAAAACGGCTGATTTTCGACAAAAGAGATAACACCCCCCCATTACGTCATGCTTCAGAAATGTGGAAAATGGTCCGTTTTCAAATGTTTTATTTTTGAACGTCAGTTCACATTTGTAGGTGGATCATCAGTGTTAGAGCTAAAATTAGCATGTTTAAAGTGATTTTCATGCTTCCAGGGGCCCTAAACACAAGATTTATGGAATGGTTAAAAGTGCATGAAAATGGCCAATTTACTCACTCTGAGTTCTCAAAAAGGGTTTCTTCACCCCGGGAAGTTAATTAAATACCATTTGGAGGCATTTAATGTTCGAGCAAAAACGGCTGATTTTTGACAAAAGAGATAACACCCCCCCATTACGTCATGCTTCAGAAATGTGGAAAATGGTCCGTTTTCAAATGTTTTATTTTTGAACGTCAGTTCACATTTGTAGGTGGATCATCAGTGTTAGAGCTAAAATTAGCATGTTTAAAGTGATTTTCATGCTTCCAGGGGCTCGGGAAGTGAAATAAATACCATTTGGAGGCATTTAATGTTCGAGCAAAAACGGCTGATTTTGGACAAAAGAGATAACACCCCCCCATTACGTCATGCTTCAGAAATGTGGAAAATGGTCCGTTTTCAAATGTTTTATTTTTGAACGTCAGTTCACATTTGTAGGTGGATCATCAGTGTTAGAGCTAAAATTAGCATGTTTAAAGTGATTTTCATGCTTCCAGGGGCTCGGGAAGTGAAATAAATACCATTTGGAGGCATTTAATGTTCGAGCAAAAACGGCTGATTTTCGACAAAAGAGATAACACCCCCCCATTACGTCATGCTTCAGAAATGTGGAAAATGGTCCGTTTTCAAATGTTTTATTTTTGAACGTCAGTTCACATTTGTAGGTGGATCATCAGTGTTAGAGCTAAAATTAGCATGTTTAAAGTGATTTTCATGCTTCCAGGGGCTCGGGAAGTGAAATAAATACCATTTGGAGGCATTTAATGTTCGAGCAAAAACGGCTGATTTTCGACAAAAGAGATAACACCCCCCCCCCATTACGTCATGCTTCAGAAATGTGGAAAATGGTCCATTTTCAAATGTTTTATTTTTGAACGTCAGTTCACATTTGTAGGTGGATCATCAGTGTTAGAGCTAAAATTAGCATGTTTAAAGTGATTTTCATGCTTCCAGGGGCTCGGGAAGTGAAATAAATACCATTTGGAGGCATTTAATGTTCGAGCAAAAACGGCTGATTTTCGACAAAAGAGATAACACCCCCCCCATTACGTCATGCTTCAGAAATGTGGAAAATGGTCCGTTTTCAAATGTTTTATTTTTGAACGTCAGTTCACATTTGTAGGTGGATCATCAGTGTTAGAGCTAAAATTAGCATGTTTAAAGTGATTTTCATGCTTCCAGGGGCCCAAAACACAAGATTTATGGAATGGTTAAAAGTGCATGAAAATGGCCAATTTACTCACTCTGAGTTCTCAAAAAGGGTTTCTTCACCCCGGGAAGTTAATTAAATACCATTTGGAGGCATTTAATGTTCGAGCAAAAACGGCTGATTTTCGACAAAAGAGATAACACCCCCCATTACGTCATGCTTCAGAAATGTGGAAAATGGTCCTTTTTCAAATGTTTTATTTTTGAACGTCAGTTCACATTTGTAGGTGGATCATCAGTGTTAGAGCTAAAATTAGCATGTTTAAAGTGATTTTCATGCTTCCAGGGGCTCGGGAAGTGAAATAAATACCATTTGGAGGCATTTAATGTTCGAGCAAAAACGGCTGATTTTCGACAAAAGAGATAACACCCCCCCATTACGTCATGCTTCAGAAATGTGGAAAATGGTCCGTTTTCAAATGTTTTATTTTTGAACGTCAGTTCACATTTGTAGGTGGATCATCAGTGTTAGAGCTAAAATTAGCATGTTTAAAGTGATTTTCATGCTTCCAGGGGCTCGGGAAGTGAAATAAATACCATTTGGAGGCATTTAATGTTCGAGCAAAAACGGCTGATTTTCAACAAAAGAGATAACACCCCCCCATTACGTCATGCTTCAGAAATGTGGAAAATGGTCCGTTTTCAAATGTTTTATTTTTGAACGTCAGTTCACATTTGTAGGTGGATCATCAGTGTTAGAGCTAAAATTAGCATGTTTAAAGTGATTTTCATGCTTCCAGGGGCTCGGGAAGTTAATTAAATACCATTTGGAGGCATTTAATGTTCGAGCAAAAACGGCTGATTTTCGACAAAAGAGATAACACCCCCCCATTACCTCATGCTTCAGAAATGTGGAAAATGGTCCGTTTTCAAATGTTTTATTTTTGAACGTCAGTTCACATTTGTAGGTGGATCATCAGTGTTAGAGCTAAAATTAGCATGTTTAAAGTGATTTTCATGCTTCCAGGGGCCCAAAACACAAGATTTATGGAATGGTTAAAAGTGCATGAAAATGGCCAATTTACTCACTCTGAGTTCTCAAAAAGGGTTTCTTCACCCTGGGAAGTTAATTAAATACCATTTGGAGGCATTTAATGTTCGAGCAAAAACGGCTGATTTTCGACAAAAGAGATAACACCCCCCCCATTACGTCATGCTTCAGAAATGTGGAAAATGGTCCGTTTTCAAATGTTTTATTTTTGAACGTCAGTTCACATTTGTAGGTGGATCATCAGTGTTAGAGCTAAAAGTAGCATGTTTAAAGTGATTTTCATGCTTCCAGGGGCTCGGGAAGTGAAATAAATACCATTTGGAGGCATTTAATGTTCGAGCAAAAACGGCTGATTTTCGACAAAAGAGATAACACCCCCCCATTACGTCATGCTTCAGAAATGTGGAAAATGGTCCGTTTTCAAATGTTTTATTTTTGATCGTCAGTTCACATTTGTAGGTGGATCATCAGTGTTAGAGCTAAAATTAGCATGTTTAAAGTGATTTTCATGCTTCCAGGGGCTCGGGAAGTTAATTAAATACCATTTGGAGGCATTTAATGTTCGAGCAAAAACGGCTGATTTTCGACAAAAGAGATAACACCCCCCCATTACCTCATGCTTCAGAAATGTGGAAAATGGTCCGTTTTCAAATGTTTTATTTTTGAACGTCAGTTCACATTTGTAGGTGGATCATCAGTGTTAGAGCTAAAATTAGCATGTTTAAAGTGATTTTCATGCTTCCAGGGGCTCGGGAAGTGAAATAAATACCATTTGGAGGCATTTAATGTTCGAGCAAAAACGGCTGATTTTCGACAAAAGAGATAACACCCCCCCATTACGTCATGCTTCAGAAATGTGGAAAATGGTCCGTTTTCAAATGTTTTATTTTTGAACGTCAGTTCACATTTGTAGGTGGATCATCAGTGTTAGAGCTAAAATTAGCATGTTTAAAGTGATTTTCATGCTTCCAGGGGCCCAAAACACAAGATTTATGGAATGGTTAAAAGTGCATGAAAATGGCCAATTTACTCACTCTGAGTTCTCAAAGAGGGTTTCTTCACCCCGGGAAGTTAATTAAATACCATTTGGAGGCATTTAATGTTCGAGCAAAAACGGCTGATTTTCGACAAAAGAGATAACACCCCCCCCCATTACGTCATGCTTCAGAAATGTGGAAAATGGTCCTTTTTCAAATGTTTTATTTTTGAACGTCAGTTCACATTTGTAGGTGGATCATCAGTGTTAGAGCTAAAATTAGCATGTTTAAAGTGATTTTCATGCTTCCAGGGGCTCGGGAAGTGAAATAAATACCATTTGGAGGCATTTAATGTTCGAGCAAAAACGGCTGATTTTCGACAAAAGAGATAACACCCCCCCATTACGTCATGCTTCAGAAATGTGGAAAATGGTCCGTTTTCAAATGTTTTATTTTGAACGTCAGTTCACATTTGTAGATGGATCATCAGTGTTAGAGCTAAAATTAGCATGTTTAAAGTGATTTTCATGCTTCCAGGGGCTCGGGAAGTGAAATAAATACCATTTGGAGGCATTTAATGTTCGAGCAAAAACGGCTGAATTTCGACAAAAGAGATAACACCCCCCATTACGTCATGCTTCAGAAATGTGGAAAATGGTCCGTTTTCAAATGTTTTATTTTTGAACGTCAGTTCACATTTGTAGGTGGATCATCAGTGTTAGAGCTAAAATTAGCATGTTTAAAGTGATTTTCATGCTTCCAGGGGCCCAAAACACAAGATTTATGGAATGGTTAAAAGTGCATGAAAATGGCCAATTTACTCACTCTGAGTTCTCAAAAAGGGTTTCTTCACCCCGGGAAGTTAATTAAATACCATTTGGAGGCATTTAATGTTCGAGCAAAAACGGCTGATTTTCGACAAAAGAGATAACACCCCCCCCATTACGTCATGCTTCAGAAATGTGGAAAATGGTCCTTTTTCAAATGTTTTATTTTTGAACGTCAGTTCACATTTGTAGGTGGATCATCAGTGTTAGAGCTAAAATTAGCATGTTTAAAGTGATTTTCATGCTTCCAGGGGCTCGGGAAGTGAAATAAATACCATTTGGAGGCATTTAATGTTCGAGCAAAAACGGCTGATTTTCGACAAAAGAGATAACACCCCCCCATTACGTCATGCTTCAGAAATGTGGAAAATGGTCCGTTTTCAAATGTTTTATTTTTGAACGTCAGTTCACATTTGTAGGTGGATCATCAGTGTTAGAGCTAAAATTAGCATGTTTAAAGTGATTTTCATGCTTCCAGGGGCCCTAAACACAAGATTTATGGAATGGTTAAAAGTGCATGAAAATGGCCAATTTACTCACTCTGAGTTCTCAAAAAGGGTTTCTTCACCCCGGGAAGTTAATTAAATACCATTTGGAGGCATTTAATGTTCGAGCAAAAACGGCTGATTTTCGACAAAAGAGATAACACCCCCCCCATTACGTCATGCTTCAGAAATGTGGAAAATGGTCCGTTTTCAAATGTTTTATTTTTGAACGTCAGTTCACATTTGTAGGTGGATCATCAGTGTTAGAGCTAAAATTAGCATGTTTAAAGTGATTTTCATGCTTCCAGGGGCTCGGGAAGTGAAATAAATACCATTTGGAGGCATTTAATGTTCGAGCAAAAACGGCTGATTTTGGACAAAAGAGATAACACCCCCCCATTACGTCATGCTTCAGAAATGTGGAAAATGGTCCGTTTTCAAATGTTTTATTTTTGAACGTCAGTTCACATTTGTAGGTGGATCATCAGTGTTAGAGCTAAAATTAGCATGTTTAAAGTGATTTTCATGCTTCCAGGGGCTCGGAAGTGAAATAAATACCATTTGGAGGCATTTATATGTTCGAGCAAAAACGGCTGATTTTCGACAAAAGAGATAACACCCCCCCATTACGTCATGCTTCAGAAATGTGGAAAATGGTCCGTTTTCAAATTGTTTTATTTTTGAACGTCAGTTCACATTTGTAGGTGGATCATCAGTGTTAGAGCTAAAATTAGCATGTTTAAAGTGATTTTCATGCTTCCAGGGGCTCGGGAAGTGAAATAAATACCATTTGGAGGCATTTAATGTTCGAGCAAAAACAGCTGATTTTCGACAAAAGAGATAACACCCCCCCCCCATTTACGTCATGCTTCAGAAATGTGGAAAATGGTCCATTTTCAAATGTTTTATTTTTGAACGTCAGTTCACATTTGTAGGTGGATTATCAGTGTTAGAGCTAAAATTAGCATGTTTAAAGTGATTTTCATGCTTCCAGGGGCTCGGGAAGTGAAATAAATACCATTTGGAGGCATTTAATGTTCGAGCAAAAACGGCTGATTTCGACAAAAGAGATAACACCCCCCATTACGTCATGCTTCAGAATGTGGAAAATGGTCCGTTTTCAAATGTTTTATTTTTGAACGTCAGTTCACATTTGTAGGTGGATCATCAGTGTTAGAGCTAAAATTAGCATGTTTAAAGTGATTTTCATGCTTCCAGGGGCCCAAAACACAAGATTTATGGAATGGTTAAAAGTGCATGAAAATGGCCAATTTACTCACTCTGAGTTCTCAAAAAGGGTTTCTTCACCCCGGGAAGTTAATTAAATACCATTTGGAGGCATTTAATGTTCGAGCAAAAACGGCTGATTTTCGACAAAAGAGATAACACCCCCATTACGTCATGCTTCAGAAATGTGGAAAATGGTCCTTTTCAAATGTTTATTTTGAACGTCAGTTCACATTTGTAGGTGGATCATCAGTGTTAGAGCTAAAATTAGCATGTTTAAAGTGATTTTCATGCTTCCAGGGGCTCGGGAAGTGAAATAAATACCATTTGGAGGCATTTAATGTTCGAGCAAAAACGGCTGATTTTCGACAAAAGAGATAACACCCCCCCATTACGTCATGCTTCAGAAATGTGGAAAATGGTCCGTTTTCAAATGTTTTATTTTTGAACGTCAGTTCACATTTGTAGTGGATCATCAGTGTTAGAGCTAAAATTAGCATGTTTAAAGTGATTTTCATGCTTCCAGGGGCTCGGGAAGTGAAATAAATACCATTTGGAGGCATTTAATGTTCGAGCAAAAACGGCTGATTTCAACAAAAGAGATAACACCCCCCCATTACGTCATGCTTCAGAAATGTGGAAAATGGTCCGTTTTCAAATGTTTTATTTTTGAACGTCAGTTCACATTTGTAGGTGGATCATCAGTGTTAGAGCTAAAATTAGCATGTTTAAAGTGATTTTCATGCTTCCAGGGGCCTGGGGAAGTTAATTAAATACCATTTGGAGGCATTTAATGTTCGAGCAAAAACGGCTGATTTTCGACAAAAGAGATAACACCCCCCCATTACCTCATGCTTCAGAAATGTGGAAAATGGTCCGTTTTCAAATGTTTTATTTTTGAACGTCAGTTCACATTTGTAGGTGGATCATCAGTGTTAGAGCTAAAATTAGCATGTTTAAAGTGATTTTCATGCTTCCAGGGGCCCAAAACACAAGATTTATGGAATGGTTAAAAGTGCATGAAAATGGCCAATTTACTCACTCTGAGTTCTCAAAAAGGGTTTCTTCACCCTGGGAAGTTTAATTAAATACCATTTGGAGGCATTTAATGTTCGAGCAAAAACGGCTGATTTTCGACAAAAGAGATAACACCCCCCCATTACGTCATGCTTCAGAAATGTGGAAAATGGTCCGTTTTCAAATGTTTTATTTTTGAACGTCAGTTCACATTTGTAGGTGGATCATCAGTGTTAGAGCTAAAAGTAGCATGTTTAAAGTGATTTTCATGCTTCCAGGGGCTCGGAAGTGAAATAAATACCATTTGGAGGCATTTAATGTTCGAGCAAAAAACGGCTGATTTTCGACAAAAGAGATAACACCCCCCCATTACGTCATGCTTCAGAAAATGTGGAAAATGGTCCGTTTTCAAATGTTTTATTTTTGATCGTCAGTTCACATTTGTAGGTGGATCATCAGTGTTAGAGCTAAAATTAGCATGTTTAAAGTGATTTTTCATGCTTCCAGGGGCTCGGGAAGTTAATTAAATACCATTTGGAGGCATTTAATGTTCGAGCAAAAACGGCTGATTTTCGACAAAAGAGATAACACCCCCCATTACCTCATGCTTCAGAAAATGTGGAAAATGGTCCGTTTTCAAATGTTTTATTTTTGAACGTCAGTTCACATTTGTAGGTGGATCATCAGTGTTAGAGCTAAAATTAGCATGTTTAAAGTGATTTTCATGCTTCCAGGGGCTCGGGAAGTGAAATAAATACCATTTGGAGGCATTTAATGTTCGAGCAAAAACGGCTGATTTTCGACAAAAGAGATAACACCCCCCCATTACGTCATGCTTCAGAAATGTGGAAAATGGTCCGTTTCAAATGTTTTATTTTTGAACGTCAGTTCACATTTGTAGGTGGATCATCAGTGTTAGAGCTAAAATTAGCATGTTTAAAGTGATTTTCATGCTTCCAGGGGCCCAAAACACAAGATTTATGGAATGGTTAAAGTGCATGAAAATGGCCAATTTACTCACTCTGAGTTCTCAAAAAGGGTTTCTTCACCCCGGGAAGTTAATTAAATACCATTTGGAGGCATTTAATGTTCGAGCAAAAACGGCTGATTTTCGACAAAAGAGATAACACCCCCCCCATTACGTCATGCTTCAGAAATGTGGAAAATGGTCCTTTTTCAAATGTTTTATTTTTGAACGTCAGTTCACATTTGTAGGTGGATCATCAGTGTTAGAGCTAAAATTAGCATGTTTAAAGTGATTTTCATGCTTCCA